>NC_088409.1:36004194-36039194 GCF_034236695.1 Oncorhynchus nerka | reverse complement strand
CATGTAACAGTTTGTTTATTATCAGTTTATTATCATGTGTATCATCACATGAAGCCATGGGCCGTGTCAGAACTACACAGTCCAGTCAGCATGGCCTGCTCTTCACTGTGCTCTCAGTCACTCAGTTAGTCTTCGACCTCGATCATCATATCAGTTTCTCCCTCCTTTCCGACAGTTATGAGGGTGCCATGGTAATTATGTTTGATCAATAGTAGTTCCTAGTGCTTTTTGAGGTCAGGTGGTTTCGGTTTGATAAAAAATAAATATATAAATCATGTTTTTCGATAGTTAAAAAACAAACATTAAATATGCTATGTATTATGAGGGTTGAATGCTGTAACAACAAATAATAAAACAATGAATAAAAGTCCCATGATGGTAGTGACTACCCATTACTGCTTATCACTTATTAACCATCATTTATTCACATTTACTTTACTAAAATATTTCAGTTATTGTGTATATTGCATTTGTTTCATTTGATGACTTTTTATTATTTAATTCCAAGTCATCATGTCATGTCTACAGAGCTGCTGCCTATGCTGTCTGCCAAAATCACTATTTTAGTGTCTCTTCAAAGTAAATAAGGCATACTTTTATGACTGCTGAATAGCAACTATCAATCACTTAGATCATATATTTTCAGGTAGAGATACCTCACGAAGCAGCTGTTCTATCCCTCTCGATCGCGCATTCTTCTTTCTTTTAGGTAGCAGGCGTAAAAGAAACATACTTGACATGTAGGTGCAATTATGGTCATTGTAGTTAATTACCAGGGTTTCTGCACTAAACTATGTAGAATATTGGGCTGTTGGAAACTACAACTCCCTACTACATCGCACAGTTCAGAGTTGATCTGATTTATCTCAGAAACTGCATAATGTGCTCATTGAGCTCATGGAAAAAAAACAAATGAAATGGAATTTAAATAATTGAACCAACGTTGGTCAATTAGTTGTTTAAAACCCCAAAATTACCAAAATGTCAGTTAATCGTACTAATCAATAGAGGGGATGATGGGGATGATGTGTCCCCTATCTGTTAATCCTGGTGTTAGTCTGGTCTGGTCTGAAACCAGGGAAGCCCTCCTTCCCCCCTCCCTCTCTCGCTCTCTCACTCACACTCTGTCTCTCTCTCACTCTGTCTGTCTCTCTCTCTCACTCTCTCTCTCTCTCTCTCTTGTTCTTCTGCTTCTTCTAGCAAGAGGTTAGTGAAGTGGTGAGTGGGAATATGGAGGGTAATACACAGTGTGTGGATCAGGGGATTGGGTTTGAGTCTTGAGAGGTTGACATGTGGAGGAAGATAAGAAGAGGAGGATGAAAAGGCAGAATATAAAATAAGAAGCAGGAGATAAGAGAGGAGCAGAGGAGGAGGAGGCTGAGATACACAGGCATCAGTCATCATAGTGATAAAGATAGACAAGAGATAGACAGACAGGCTGCAGCTTTGGGACTCTGCCATCTGACTGTGAACAAGTCTAATTTGTACCCTATTCCCTACATAGTGCACTATGTACAAGGGCTCTTTCCAAAAGTAGTGAACTAATACAGTATAGGAAATAGGGTGTAAGCAGACTAGAGATGAGAGACAAGAGTGGGAATCCATATGCTCTGCTCTTACAAATAGACCCCTTGGGTATGTCCCTGCCGCTGAAAAACATCCCCACAGCATGATAACGCCACCACCATGCTTCACCTTAGGGATGATTCCAGGTTTCCTCCAGGTTTCCTCCAGACGTAACGCTTGGCATTCAGGCCAAAGAGTTCAATCTTAGTTTTATCAGACCAGAGAATCTTGTTTTTAATGTTCTGAGTGTCCTTTAGATGCCTTTTGGCAAACTCCAAGCGGGCTGTCATGTGCCTTTTACTGAGGTGTGGCTTCCGTCTGGCCACTCTACCATAAAAGCCTGATTGATGGAGTGCTGCAGAGATGGTTGTCCTTCTGGAAAGTTCTCCCATCTTCACAGAGGAACTCTGGAGCTCTGTCAGAGTGACCATCGGGTTCTTGGTCACCTCCCTTACCAAGGCCCCCGATTGCTCAGTTTGGCCGGGTGGCCATCTCTAGGAAGGGTCTTGGTGGTTCAAAACTTGTTCTATTTAAGAATGATGGAGGCCATTGTGTTCTTGGGGACCTTCAATGCTGCAGACATTTTTTGGTACCCTTCCCCAGATCTCTGCCTCGACACAATCCTATCTCTGAGCTCTACGGACAATTCTTTCGACCTCATGGCTTGGATTTTGCTCTGACATGTACTGTCAACTGTGGGACCATATATAAACAGATGTGTGAGCCTTTCCAAATCATGTCCAATCAAATTAATTTACCACAGGTGGACTCCAATCAAGTTGTAGAAACTACTCAAGGATTGTCAATGGAAACAGGATGAACCTGAGCTCAATTTGGAGTCTTATAGCAAACGGTCTGAATACTTATGCAAATAAGGTATTTCTGTTTTTTGTTTTTAATAAATTAACAAACATTTCTAAAAACCTGTTTTCAATTTGTCATTATGGGGTATTTGGTGTAGATTGACGAGGAAATGTTTTTATTTAATCAATTTGAGAATGAGGCTGTAACATAAGAAGACGTGGAAGACGGGAAGGGATCTGAATACTTTGAGGTAGAGAGAGAGAGCCACCCATCCATAGGCACAACAACAAGGGTTATAAAGCAACGAGGTTAAATTGCTGTTTGTAGTTGGTCACAGGATAGCAGTGCTCGCGTAGTAGGGTACACATGATGGCAGGAATGCTCACCACATAAACAAAAAGACCTATAGTGCTGCTACACCGAGAAATGGCCATTCTCCTCGAGGAAATCGAAGCACACAGAGGGGTTGTGGCGCGAACAGGGAGCACAACAAGAGATAGACAACAGAGGACAGTCTCGGAATGTGACAGGGACATCTGGGTTCTTTCATGCTCACACAGCGACACTGATTCTCTCAAAAGGACCGAGTGTGTGTTTGTGTGTGTAAGCATCAGCTTTATTATGTCATAGGATAGTAACATTTCAGTAAAGCCCAGCAAGGGGTCTTTTCAGGCCTTCTTTAGTGGATATGTACTGTACGGACATCATCCACTGCCTGAGGTCCCAAACTCTGTCTCATCCGGCTGATGGGACTGTCATGAAAAGAGGGTGGTCTCATCCGGCTGATGGGACTGTCATGAAAAGAGGGTGGTCTCATCCGGCTGATGGGACTGTCATGAAAAGAGGGTGGTCTCATCCGGCTGATGGGACTGTCATGAAAAGAGGGTGGCTGAGTGGCATTCAAAGTGGTGCGTGCATTTTTGTGTGTGTATATGAGAGGGACATCTCTACGTTGTGTGTGTGTTCATGAATTCGAAACCTGTCCCAAAGGGGCGTTTCTTCTTTGAAAAGCTTCTCTTTCAGCTGTGAACCAGATGTCTGATTTCATCCTGTTCTTTTTCTTCAATATAGAGAGACATTCCAAACACTGCAAGTATGGATGTGGTGTACTTGTATGTGTTGACCTGAAGTTGATTGTCAATGTCATAAGGCATTTATGATATATGTAGTTAACATAGGGTGGCTGGTACCCTAGCATTTAGAACGTTGGGCCATTAACTTAGAGGTCACTAGTTTGAATCCCTGAGACGACAAGGTGAAAAATCTACCCATGTGCCCTTGAGCAAGGCACTTAACCCCTTGTCTCAGGGGGAGTGGGATATGCAAAAAAACGTCACACATGCGTATAATACACACTTGTACATGTGTGAAACAGGACAAAATATATAAGCACCTACCAAATTATAATTATAATTGTGTTCTAACTAAATATTTTTTCACATGTGATTATCGCACACTCACGCCTGCAGACACACACACATACACACACTCATGACACATCTGACACACATTAGCCCCTGCCAAGTGGAAAGTTATCACCACATCAAGCCTCGTTAGCTCACATGAAATAGAATCAACACTTACTGTGTTTGTGTGTATGTGGCTGTGTGTGTGTGTCACACTAAACACGGCTCCCTTTTTAAAATCACTGAATAAATTCACAATGGACCTAATGGCGCAATATCATATTTTTTGTTATCTGATGAATACCCCCAATTATCTGGCTTTGACCCAATTTAATTTCCATTTCATGCTCAGATTTATTCAATTACCCAGAAATACATGAGAACCAACGTGATAAAGAAACAATCAAGAAATCTTAATCTAAACATCTCCATCCAGTGAGCTACATTTAGTTTTAAAGCACCGTATTGCTGGAACAAAATTCTAAATCCATTTCACCTTAATGTTGTGGTGACATTTGGGCAGGTTAGAGTACTGAATGGGGACGTTACATGGGCAGGTTAGAGTACTGAATGGGGACGTTACATGGGCAGGTTAGAGTACTGAATGGGGACGTTACATGGGCAGGTTAGAGTACTGAATGGGGACGTTACATGGGCAGGTTAGAGTACTGAATGTGGACGTTACATGGGCAGGTTAGAGTACTGAATGGGGACGTTACATGGGCAGGTCAGAGTACTGAATGAGGACGTTACATGGGCAGGTTAGAGTACTGAATGGGGACGTTACATGGGCAGGTTAGAGTACTGAATGGGGACGTTACATGGGCAGGTTAGAGTACTGAATGGGGACGTTACATGGACAGGTTAGAGTACTGAATGGGGACGTTACATGGGCAGGTTAGAGTACTGAATGGGGACGTTACATGGGCTGGTTAGAGTACTGAATGGGGACGTTACATGGACAGGTTAGAGTATTGAATGGGGACGTTACATGGGCAGGTTAGAGTACTGAATGGGGACGTTACATGGGCAGGTTAGAGTACTGAATGGGGACGTTACATGGACAGGTTAGAGTATTGAATGGGGACGTTACATGGGCAGGTTAGAGTACTGAATGGGGACGTTACATGGACAGGTTAGAGTATTGAATGGGGACGTTACATGGGCAGGTTAGAGTACTGAATGGGGACGTTACATGGGCAGGTTAGAGTACTGAATGGGGACGTTACATGGACAGGTTAGAGTACTGAATGGGGACGTTACATGGGCAGGTTAGAGTACTGAATGGGGACGTTACATGGGCTGGTTAGAGTACTGAATGGGGACGTTACATGGACAGGTTAGAGTATTGAATGGGGACGTTACATGGACAGGTTAGAGTACTGAATGGGGACGTTACATGGGCAGGTTAGAGTACTGAATGGGGACGTTACATGGGCTGGTTAGAGTACTGAATGGGGACGTTACATGGACAGGTTAGAGTATTGAATGGGGACGTTACATGGGCAGGTTAGAGTACTGAATGGGGACGTTACATGGGCTGGTTAGAGTACTGAATGGGGACGTTACATGGACAGGTTAGAGTATTGAATGGGGACGTTACATGGACAGGTTAGAGTACTGAATGGGGACGTTACATGGACAGGTTAGAGTATTGAATGGGGACGTTACATGGGCAGGTTAGAGTACTGAATGGGGACGTTACATGGGCAGGTTAGAGTACTGAATGGGGACGTTACATGGGCTGGTTAGAGTACTGAATGGGGACGTTACATGGACAGGTTAGAGTATTGAATGGGGACGTTACATGGGCAGGTTAGAGTACTGAATGGGGACGTTACATGGGCTGGTTAGAGTACTGAATGGGGACGTTACATGGACAGGTTAGAGTATTGAATGGGGACGTTACATGGACAGGTTAGAGTACTGAATGGGGACGTTACATGGACAGGTTAGAGTATTGAATGGGGACGTTACATGGGCAGGTTAGAGTACTGAATGGGGACGTTACATGGGCTGGTTAGAGTACTGAATGGGGACGTTACATGGACAGGTTAGAGTACTGAATGGGGACGTTACATGGGCAGGTTAGAGTACTGAATGGGGACGTTACATGGACAGGTTAGAGTATTGAATGGGGACGTTACATGGGCAGGTTAGAGTACTGAATGGGGACGTTACATGGGCTGGTTAGAGTACTGAATGGGGACGTTACATGGACAGGTTAGAGTACTGAATGGGGACGTTACATGGACAGGTTAGAGTACTGAATGGGGACGTTACATGGACAGGTTAGAGTACTGAATGGGGACGTTACATGGGCAGGTTAGAGTACTGAATGGGGACGTTACATGGGCTGGTTAGAGTACTGAATGGGGACGTTACATGGACAGGTTAGAGTACTGAATGGGGACGTTACATGGGCAGGTTAGAGTACTGAATGGGGACGTTACATGGACAGGTTAGAGTACTGAATGGGGACGTTACATGGGCAGGTTAGAGTACTGAATGGGGACGTTACATGGACAGGTTAGAGTACTGAATGGGGACGTTACATGGGCAGGTTAGAGTACTGAATGGGGACGTTACATGGGCAGGTTAGAGTACTGAATGGGGACGTTACATGGGCAGGTTAGAGTACTGAATGGGGACGTTACATGGACAGGTTAGAGTACTGAATGGGGACCTTACATGGGCAGGTTAGAGTACTGAATGGGGACGTTACATGGGCAGGTTAGAGTACTGAATGGGGACGTTACATGGGCAGGTTAGAGTACTGAATGGGGACGTTACATGGGCAGGTTAGAGTACTGAATGGGGACGTTACATGGGCAGGTTAGGTACTGAATGGGGACGTTACATGGGCAGGTTAGAGTACTGAATGGGGACGTTACATGGGCAGGTTAGGGTACTGAATGGGGACGTTACATGGGCAGGTTAGAGTACTGAATGGGGACGTTACATGGACAGGTTAGAGTACTGAATGGGGACGTTACATGGGCAGGTTAGAGTACTGAATGGGGACGTTACATGGGCACGTTAGAGTACTGAATGGGGACGTTACATGGACAGGTTAGAGTACTGAATGGGGACGTTACATGGGCAGGTTAGAGTACTGAATGGGGACGTTACATGGACAGGTTAGAGTACTGAATGGGGACGTTACATGGACAGGTTAGAGTACTGAATGGGGACGTTACATGGGCAGGTTAGAGTACTGAATGGGGACGTTACATGGGCTGGTTAGAGTACTGAATGGGGACGTTACATGGGCTGGTTAGAGTACTGAATGGGGACGTTACATGGACAGGTTAGAGTACTGAATGGGGACGTTACATGGGCAGGTTAGAGTACTGAATGGGGACGTTACATGGACAGGTTAGAGTACTGAATGGGGACGTTACATGGACAGGTTAGAGTACTGAATGGGGACGTTACATGGGCTGGTTAGAGTACTGAATGGGGACGTTACATGGACAGGTTAGAGTACTGAATGGGGACGTTACATGGACAGGTTAGAGTACTGAATGGGGACGTTACATGGGCAGGTTAGAGTACTGAATGGGGACGTTACATGGGCTGGTTAGAGTACTGAATGGGGACGTTACATGGACAGGTTAGAGTACTGAATGGGGACGTTACATGGGCAGGTTAGAGTACTGAATGGGGACGTTACATGGACAGGTTAGAGTACTGAATGGGGACGTTACATGGACAGGTTAGAGTACTGAATGGGGACGTTACATGGACAGGTTAGAGTACTGAATGGGGACGTTACATGGGCAGGTTAGAGTACTGAATGGGGACGTTACATGGGCAGGTTAGAGTACTGAATGGGGACGTTACATGGGCAGGTTAGGGTACTGAATGGGGACGTTACATGGGCAGGTTAGAGTACTGAATGGGGACGTTACATGGGCAGGTTAGGGTACTGAATGGGGACGTTACATGGGCAGGTTAGAGTACTGAATGGGGACGTTACATGGACAGGTTAGAGTACTGAATGGGGACGTTACATGGGCAGGTTAGAGTACTGAATGGGGACGTTACATGGGCAGGTTAGAGTACTGAATGGGGACGTTACATGGACAGGTTAGAGTACTGAATGGGGACGTTACATGGGCAGGTTAGAGTACTGAATGGGGACGTTACATGGACAGGTTAGAGTACTGAATGGGGACGTTACATGGACAGGTTAGAGTACTGAATGGGGACGTTACATGGGCAGGTTAGAGTACTGAATGGGGACGTTACATGGGCTGGTTAGAGTACTGAATGGGGACGTTACATGGGCTGGTTAGAGTACTGAATGGGGACGTTACATGGACAGGTTAGAGTACTGAATGGGGACGTTACATGGGCAGGTTAGAGTACTGAATGGGACGTTACATGGACAGGTTAGAGTACTGAATGGGGACGTTACATGGGCAGGTTAGAGTACTGAATGGGGACGTTACATGGACAGGTTAGAGTACTGAATGGGGACGTTACATGGACAGGTTAGAGTACTGAATGGGGACGTTACATGGGCAGGTTAGAGTACTGAATGGGGACGTTACATGGACAGGTTAGAGTACTGAATGGGGACGTTACATGGGCAGGTTAGAGTACTGAATGGGGACGTTACATGGGCAGGTTAGAGTACTGAATGGGGACGTTACATGGGCAGGTTAGAGTACTGAATGGGGACGTTACATGGGCAGGTTAGAGTACTGAATGGGGACGTTACATGGGCAGGTCAGAGTACTGAATGGGGACGTTACATGGGCTGGTTAGAGTACTGAATGGGGACGTTACATGGACAGGTTAGAGTATTGAATGGGGACGTTACATGGACAGGTTAGAGTACTGAATGGGGACGTTACATGGGCAGGTCAGAGTACTGAATGGGGACGTTACATGGGCTGGTTAGAGTACTGAATGGGGACGTTACATGGGCAGGTTAGAGTACTGAATGGGGACGTTACATGGGCTGGTTAGAGTACTGAATGGGGACGTTACATGGACAGGTTAGAGTATTGAATGGGGACGTTACATGGACAGGTTAGAGTACTGAATGGGGACGTTACATGGACAGGTTAGAGTACTGAATGGGGACGTTACATGGACAGGTTAGAGTACTGAATGGGGACGTTACATGGACAGGTTAGAGTACTGAATGGGGACGTTACATGGACAGGTTAGAGTACTGAATGGGGACGTTACATGGGCAGGTTAGAGTACTGAATGGGGACGTTACATGGGCAGGTTAGAGTACTGAATGGGGACGTTACATGGACAGGTTAGAGTACTGAATGGGGACGTTACATGGGCAGGTCAGAGTACTGAATGGGGACGTTACATGGGCTGGTTAGAGTACTGAATGGGGACGTTACATGGACAGGTTAGAGTATTGAATGGGGACGTTACATGGACAGGTTAGAGTACTGAATGGGGACGTTACATGGGCAGGTCAGAGTACTGAATGGGGACGTTACATGGGCTGGTTAGAGTACTGAATGGGGATGTTACATGGACAGGTTAGAGTATTGAATGGGGACGTTACATGGGCAGGTTAGAGTACTGAATGGGGACGTTACATGGGCTGGTTAGAGTACTGAATGGGGACGTTACATGGACAGGTTAGAGTATTGAATGGGGACGTTACATGGACAGGTTAGAGTACTGAATGGGGACGTTACATGGACAGGTTAGAGTATTGAATGGGGACGTTACATGGACAGGTTAGAGTATTGAATGGGGACGTTACATGGACAGGTTAGAGTATTGAATGGGGACGTTACATGGGCAGGTTAGAGTACTGAATGGGGACGTTACATGGGCAGGTTAGAGTACTGAATGGGACGTTACATGGGCTGGTTAGAGTACTGAATGGGGACGTTACATGGACAGGTTAGAGTATTGAATGGGGACGTTACATGGGCAGGTTAGAGTACTGAATGGGGACGTTACATGGGCTGGTTAGAGTACTGAATGGGGACGTTACATGGACAGGTTAGAGTATTGAATGGGGACGTTACATGGACAGGTTAGAGTACTGAATGGGGACGTTACATGGACAGGTTAGAGTATTGAATGGGGACGTTACATGGGCAGGTTAGAGTACTGAATGGGGACGTTACATGGGCTGGTTAGAGTACTGAATGGGGACGTTACATGGACAGGTTAGAGTACTGAATGGGGACGTTACATGGGCAGGTTAGAGTACTGAATGGGGACGTTACATGGACAGGTTAGAGTACTGAATGGGGACGTTACATGGACAGGTTAGAGTACTGAATGGGGACGTTACATGGGCTGGTTAGAGTACTGAATGGGGACGTTACATGGACAGGTTAGAGTACTGAATGGGGACGTTACATGGGCAGGTTAGAGTACTGAATGGGGACGTTACATGGACAGGTTAGAGTACTGAATGGGGACGTTACATGGGCAGGTTAGAGTACTGAATGGGGACGTTACATGGGCTGGTTAGAGTACTGAATGGGGACGTTACATGGACAGGTTAGAGTACTGAATGGGGACGTTACATGGGCAGGTTAGAGTACTGAATGGGACGTTACATGGACAGGTTAGAGTACTGAATGGGGGCGTTACATGGGCAGGTTAGAGTACTGAATGGGGACGTTACATGGACAGGTTAGAGTACTGAATGGGGACGTTACATGGGCAGGTTAGAGTACTGAATGGGGACGTTACATGGGCAGGTTAGAGTACTGAATGGGGACGTTACATGGGCAGGTTAGAGTACTGAATGGGGACGTTACATGGACAGGTTAGAGTACTGAATGGGGACCTTACATGGGCAGGTTAGAGTACTGAATGGGGACGTTACATGGGCACGTTAGAGTACTGAATGGGGACGTTACATGGGCAGGTTAGAGTACTGAATGGGGACGTTACATGGGCAGGTTAGAGTACTGAATGGGGACGTTACATGGGCAGGTTAGAGTACTGAATGGGGACGTTACATGGGCAGGTTAGGGTACTGAATGGGGACGTTACATGGGCAGGTTAGAGTACTGAATGGGGACGTTACATGGGCAGGTTAGGTACTGAATGGGGACGTTACATGGGCAGGTTAGAGTACTGAATGGGGACGTTACATGGACAGGTTAGAGTACTGAATGGGGACGTTACATGGGCAGGTTAGAGTACTGAATGGGGACGTTACATGGGCACGTTAGAGTACTGAATGGGGACGTTACATGGACAGGTTAGAGTACTGAATGGGGACGTTACATGGGCAGGTTAGAGTACTGAATGGGGACGTTACATGGGCAGGTTAGAGTACTGAATGGGGACGTTACATGGGCAGGTTAGGGTACTGAATGGGGACGTTACATGGGCAGGTTAGGGTACTGAATGGGGACGTTACATGGGCAGGTTAGGGTACTGAATGGGGACGTTACATGGGCAGGTTAGAGTACTGAATGGGGACGTTACATGGACAGGTTAGAGTACTGAATGGGGACGTTACATGGGCAGGTTAGAGTACTGAATGGGGACGTTACATGGGCACGTTAGAGTACTGAATGGGGACGTTACATGGACAGGTTAGAGTACTGAATGGGGACGTTACATGGGCTGGTTAGAGTACTGAATGGGGACGTTACATGGACAGGTTAGAGTACTGAATGGGGACGTTACATGGGCAGGTTAGAGTACTGAATGGGGACGTTACATGGACAGGTTAGAGTACTGAATGGGGACGTTACATGGGCAGGTTAGAGTACTGAATGGGGACGTTACATGGGCTGGTTAGAGTACTGAATGGGGACGTTACATGGACAGGTTAGAGTACTGAATGGGGACGTTACATGGGCAGGTTAGAGTACTGAATGGGGACGTTACATGGACAGGTTAGAGTACTGAATGGGGACGTTACATGGGCAGGTTAGAGTACTGAATGGGGACGTTACATGGACAGGTTAGAGTACTGAATGGGGGCGTTACATGGGCAGGTTAGAGTACTGAATGGGGACGTTACATGGGCAGGTTAGAGTACTGAATGGGGGCGTTACATGGGCAGGTTAGAGTACTGAATGGGGACGTTACATGGACAGGTTAGAGTACTGAATGTGGACGTTACATGGGCAGGTTAGAGTACTGAATGGGGACGTTACATGGGCACGTTAGAGTACTGAATGGGGACGTTACATGGGCAGGTTAGAGTACTGAATGGGGACGTTACATGGGCAGGTTAGAGTACTGAATGGGGACGTTACATGGGCAGGTTAGAGTACTGAATGGGGACGTTACATGGGCAGGTTAGGGTACTGAATGGGGACGTTACATGGGCAGGTTAGAGTACTGAATGGGGACGTTACATGGGCAGGTTAGGGTACTGAATGGGGACGTTACATGGGCAGGTTAGAGTACTGAATGGGGACGTTACATGGACAGGTTAGAGTACTGAATGGGGACGTTACATGGGCAGGTTAGAGTACTGAATGGGGACGTTACATGGGCACGTTAGAGTACTGAATGGGGACGTTACATGGACAGGTTAGAGTACTGAATGGGGACGTTACATGGGCAGGTTAGAGTACTGAATGGGGACGTTACATGGGCAGGTTAGAGTACTGAATGGGGACGTTACATGGGCAGGTTAGGTACTGAATGGGGACGTTACATGGGCAGGTTAGGGTACTGAATGGGGACGTTACATGGGCAGGTTAGGGTACTGAATGGGGACGTTACATGGGCAACACACTGTTAGAGTACTGAATGGGGACGTTACATGGACAGGTTAGAGTACTGAATGGGGACGTTACATGGGCAGGTTAGAGTACTGAATGGGGACGTTACATGGGCACGTTAGAGTACTGAATGGGGACGTTACATGGACAGGTTAGAGTACTGAATGGGGACGTTACATGGGCAGGTTAGAGTACTGAATGGG
This sequence comes from Oncorhynchus nerka, assembly GCF_034236695.1. Classification (NCBI taxonomy): domain Eukaryota; kingdom Metazoa; phylum Chordata; class Actinopteri; order Salmoniformes; family Salmonidae; genus Oncorhynchus; species Oncorhynchus nerka. The sequence continues at coordinate 36,026,513 of NC_088409.1, read as the reverse complement.
GACGTTACATGGACAGGTTAGAGTACTGAATGGGGACGTTACATGGACAGGTTAGAGTACTGAATGGGGACGTTACATGGGCAGGTTAGAGTACTGAATGGGGACGTTACATGGGCAGGTTAGAGTACTGAATGGGGACGTTACATGGGCACGTTAGAGTACTGAATGGGGACGTTACATGGACAGGTTAGAGTACTGAATGGGGACGTTACATGGACAGGTTAGAGTACTGAATGGGGACGTTACATGGACAGGTTAGAGTACTGAATGGGGACGTTACATGGACAGGTTAGAGTATTGAATGGGGACGTTAATAGGTGGCAAACAATTTCGCACATGGACAGGTTAGAGTATTGAATGGGGACGTTACATGGGCAGGTTAGAGTACTGAATGGGGACGTTACATGGGCAGGTTAGAGTACTGAATGGGGACGTTACATGGGCTGGTTAGAGTACTGAATGGGGACGTTACATGGACAGGTTAGAGTATTGAATGGGGACGTTACATGGGCAGGTTAGAGTACTGAATGGGGACGTTACATGGGCTGGTTAGAGTACTGAATGGGGACGTTACATGGACAGGTTAGAGTATTGAATGGGGACGTTACATGGACAGGTTAGAGTACTGAATGGGGACGTTACATGGACAGGTTAGAGTATTGAATGGGGACGTTACATGGGCAGGTTAGAGTACTGAATGGGGACGTTACATGGGCTGGTTAGAGTACTGAATGGGGACGTTACATGGACAGGTTAGAGTACTGAATGGGGACGTTACATGGGCAGGTTAGAGTACTGAATGGGGACGTTACATGGACAGGTTAGAGTACTGAATGGGGACGTTACATGGACAGGTTAGAGTACTGAATGGGGACGTTACATGGGCTGGTTAGAGTACTGAATGGGGACGTTACATGGACAGGTTAGAGTACTGAATGGGGACGTTACATGGGCAGGTTAGAGTACTGAATGGGGACGTTACATGGACAGGTTAGAGTACTGAATGGGGACGTTACATGGGCAGGTTAGAGTACTGAATGGGGACGTTACATGGGCTGGTTAGAGTACTGAATGGGGACGTTACATGGACAGGTTAGAGTACTGAATGGGGCGTTACATGGGCAGGTTAGAGTACTGAATGGGGACGTTACATGGACAGGTTAGAGTACTGAATGGGGACGTTACATGGGCAGGTTAGAGTACTGAATGGGGACGTTACATGGACAGGTTAGAGTACTGAATGGGGACGTTACATGGGCAGGTTAGAGTACTGAATGGGGACGTTACATGGGCAGGTTAGAGTACTGAATGGGGACGTTACATGGGCAGGTTAGAGTACTGAATGGGGACGTTACATGGACAGGTTAGAGTACTGAATGTGGACGTTACATGGGCAGGTTAGAGTACTGAATGGGGACGTTACATGGGCACGTTAGAGTACTGAATGGGGACGTTACATGGGCAGGTTAGAGTACTGAATGGGGACGTTACATGGGCAGGTTAGAGTACTGAATGGGGACGTTACATGGGCAGGTTAGAGTACTGAATGGGGACGTTACATGGGCAGGTTAGGGTACTGAATGGGGACGTTACATGGGCAGGTTAGAGTACTGAATGGGGACGTTACATGGGCAGGTTAGGGTACTGAATGGGGACGTTACATGGGCAGGTTAGAGTACTGAATGGGGACGTTACATGGACAGGTTAGAGTACTGAATGGGGACGTTACATGGGCAGGTTAGAGTACTGAATGGGGACGTTACATGGGCACGTTAGAGTACTGAATGGGGACGTTACATGGACAGGTTAGAGTACTGAATGGGGACGTTACATGGGCAGGTTAGAGTACTGAATGGGGACGTTACATGGGCAGGTTAGAGTACTGAATGGGGAACATGGGCAGGTTAGGGTACTGAATGGGGACGTTACATGGGCAGGTTAGGGTACTGAATGGGGACGTTACATGGGCAGGTTAGGGTACTGAATGGGGACGTTACATGGGCAGGTTAGAGTACTGAATGGGGACGTTACATGGACAGGTTAGAGTACTGAATGGGGACGTTACATGGGCAGGTTAGAGTACTGAATGGGGACGTTACATGGGCACGTTAGAGTACTGAATGGGGACGTTACATGGACAGGTTAGAGTACTGAATGGGGACGTTACATGGGCAGGTTAGAGTACTGAATGGGGACGTTACATGGACAGGTTAGAGTACTGAATGGGGACGTTACATGGACAGGTTAGAGTACTGAATGGGGACGTTACATGGGCAGGTTAGAGTACTGAATGGGGACGTTACATGGGCAGGTTAGAGTACTGAATGGGGACGTTACATGGGCACGTTAGAGTACTGAATGGGGACGTTACATGGACAGGTTAGAGTACTGAATGGGGGCGTTACATGGGCAGGTTAGAGTACTGAATGGGGACGTTACATGGGCAGGTTAGAGTACTGAATGGGGACGTTACATGGGCAGGTTAGGGTACTGAATGGGGACGTTACATGGGCAGGTTAGGGTACTGAATGGGGACGTTACATGGGCAGGTTAGGGTACTGAATGGGGACGTTACATGGGCAGGTTAGAGTACTGAATGGGGACGTTACATGGACAGGTTAGAGTACTGAATGGGGACGTTACATGGGCAGGTTAGAGTACTGAATGGGGGCGTTACATGGGCACGTTAGAGTACTGAATGGGGGCGTTACATGGACAGGTTAGAGTACTGAATGGGGACGTTACATGGGCAGGTTAGAGTACTGAATGGGGGCGTTACATGGACAGGTTAGAGTACTGAATGGGGACGTTACATGGACAGGTTAGAGTACTGAATGGGGACGTTACATGGGCAGGTTAGAGTACTGAATGGGGACGTTACATGGGCAGGTTAGAGTACTGAATGGGGACGTTACATGGGCAGGTTAGAGTACTGAATGGGGACGTTACATGGGCAGGTTAGAGTACTGAATGGGGACGTTACATGGGCAGGTTAGAGTACTGAATGGGGACGTTACATGGGCAGGTTAGAGTACTGAATAGGGGACGTTACATGGGCAGGTTAGAGTACTGAATGGGGACGTTACATGGGCAGGTTAGAGTACTGAATGGGGACGTTACATGGACAGGTTAGAGTATTGAATGGGGACGTTACATGGGCAGGTTAGAGTACTGAATGGGGACATTACATGGACAGGTTAGAGTATTGAATGGGGACGTTACATGGGCAGGTTAGAGTACTGAATGGGGACGTTACATGGGCAGGTTAGAGTACTGAATGGGGACGTTACATGGGCAGGTTAGAGTACTGAATGGGGACGTTACATGGACAGGTTAGAGTACTGAATGGGGACGTTACATGGACAGGTTAGAGTACTGAATGGGGACGTTACATGGGCAGGTTAGAGTACTGAATAGGGACGTTACATGGGCAGGTTAGAGTACTGAATGGGGACGTTACATGGGCAGGTTAGAGTACTGAATGGGGACGTTACATGGACAGGTTAGAGTATTGAATGGGGACGTTACATGGGCAGGTTAGAGTACTGAATGGGGACATTACATGGACAGGTTAGAGTATTGAATGGGGACGTTACATGGGCAGGTTAGAGTACTGAATGGGGACGTTACATGGGCAGGTTAGAGTACTGAATGGGGACGTTACATGGGCAGGTTAGAGTACTGAATGGGGACGTTACATGGACAGGTTAGAGTACTGAATGGGGACGTTACATGGACAGGTTAGAGTACTGAATGGGGACGTTACATGGACAGGTTAGAGTACTGAATGGGGACGTTACATGGGCAGGTTAGAGTACTGAATGGGGACGTTACATGGGCAGGTTAGAGTACTGAATGGGGACGTTACATGGACAGGTTAGAGTACTGAATGGGGACGTTACATGAGCAGGTTAGAGTACTGAATGGGGACGTTACATGGACAGGTTAGAGTACTGAATGGGGACGTTACATGAGCAGGTTAGAGTACTGAATGGGGACGTTACATGGACAGGTTAGGGTACTGAATGGGGACGTTACATGGACAGCTTAGAGTACTGAATGGGGACGTTACATGGGCAGGTTAGAGTACTGAATGGGGACATTACATGGGCAGGTTAGAGTACTGAATGGGGACGTTACATGGGCAGGTTAGGGTACTGAATGGGGACGTTACATGGACAGGTTAGAGTACTGAATGGGGACGTTACATGGGCAGGTTAGAGTACTGAATGGGGACGTTACATGGGCAGGTTAGAGTACTGAATGGGGACGTTACATGGGCAGGTTAGGGTACTGAATGGGGACGTTACATGGACAGGTTAGAGTACTGAATGGGGACGTTACATGAACAGGTTAGGGTACTGAATGGGGACGTTACATGGGCAGGTTAGGTACTGAATGGGGACGTTACATGGGCAGGTTAGAGTACTGAATGGGGACGTTACATGGACAGGTTAGAGTACTGAATGGGGACGTTACATGGGCAGGTTAGAGTACTGAATGGGGACGTTACATGGGCAGGTTAGAGTACTGAATGGGGACGTTACATGGGCAGGTTAGGGTACTGAATGGGGACGTTACATGGGCAGGTTAGAGTACTGAATGGGGACATTACATGGGCTGGTTAGAGTACTGAATGGGGACGTTACATGGGCAGGTTAGAGTACTGAATGGGGACGTTACATGAACAGGTTAGGGTACTGAATGGGGACGTTACATGGGCAGGTTAGGGTACTGAATGGGGACGTTACATGGGCAGGTTAGAGTACTGAATGGGGACGTTACATGGGCAGGTTAGAGTACTGAATGGGGACGTTACATGGACAGGTTAGAGTACTGAATGGGGACGTTACATGGACAGGTTAGAGTACTGAATGGGGACGTTACATGGGCAGGTTAGAGTACTGAATGGGGACGTTACATGGGCAGGTTAGAGTACTGAATGGGGACGTTACATGGGCAGGTTAGGTACTGAATGGGGACGTTACATGGGCAGGTTAGAGTACTGAATGGGGACGTTACATGGGCAGGTTAGAGTACTGAATGGGGACGTTACATGGGCACGTTAGGGTACTGAATGGGGACGTTACATGGGCAGGTTAGAGTACTGAATGGGGACGTTACATGGACAGGTTAGAGTACTGAATGGGGACGTTACATGGACAGGTTAGAGTACTGAACGGGGACGTTACATGGGCAGGTTAGAGTACTGAATGGGGACGTTACATGGGCAGGTTAGAGTACTGAATGGGGACGTTACATGGACAGGTTAGAGTACTGAATGGGGACGTTACATGAGCAGGTTAGAGTACTGAATGGGGACGTTACATGGACAGGTTAGAGTACTGAATGGGGACGTTACATGAGCAGGTTAGAGTACTGAATGGGGACGTTACATGGACAGGTTAGGGTACTGAATGGGGACGTTACATGGACAGCTTAGAGTACTGAATGGGGACGTTACATGGGCAGGTTAGAGTACTGAATGGGGACGTTACATGGGCAGGTTAGAGTACTGAATGGGGACGTTACATGGGCAGGTTAGGGTACTGAATGGGGACGTTACATGGACAGGTTAGAGTACTGAATGGGGACGTTACATGGGCAGGTTAGAGTACTGAATGGGGACGTTACATGGGCAGGTTAGAGTACTGAATGGGGACGTTACATGGGCAGGTTAGGGTACTGAATGGGGACGTTACATGGACAGGTTAGAGTACTGAATGGGGACGTTACATGAACAGGTTAGGGTACTGAATGGGGACGTTACATGGGCAGGTTAGGGTACTGAATGGGGACGTTACATGGGCAGGTTAGAGTACTGAATGGGGACGTTACATGGACAGGTTAGAGTACTGAATGGGGACGTTACATGGGCAGGTTAGGTACTGAATGGGGACGTTACATGGGCAGGTTAGAGTACTGAATGGGGACGTTACATGGGCAGGTTAGGGTACTGAATGGGGACGTTACATGGGCAGGTTAGAGTACTGAATGGGGACATTACATGGGCTGGTTAGAGTACTGAATGGGGACGTTACATGGGCAGGTTAGAGTACTGAATGGGGACGTTACATGAACAGGTTAGGGTACTGAATGGGGACGTTACATGGGCAGGTTAGGGTACTGAATGGGGACGTTACATGGGCAGGTTAGAGTACTGAATGGGGACGTTACATGGGCAGGTTAGGTACTGAATGGGGACGTTACATGGACAGGTTAGAGTACTGAATGGGGACGTTACATGGACAGGTTAGAGTACTGAATGGGGACGTTACATGGGCAGGTTAGAGTACTGAATGGGGACGTTACATGGGCAGGTTAGAGTACTGAATGGGGACGTTACATGGGCAGGTTAGGGTACTGAATGGGGACGTTACATGGGCAGGTTAGAGTACTGAATGGGGACGTTACATGGGCAGGTTAGAGTACTGAATGGGGACGTTACATGGGCACGTTAGGGTACTGAATGGGGACGTTACATGGGCAGGTTAGAGTACTGAATGGGGACGTTACATGGGCAGGTTAGAGTACTGAATGGGGACGTTACATGGGCAGGTTAGGGTACTGAATGGGGACGTTACATGGGCAGGTTAGGGTACTGAATGGGGACGTTACATGGGCAGGTCAGAGTACTGAATGGGGACGTTACATGGGCAGGTCAGAGTACTGAATGGGGACGTTACATGGGCAGGTTAGAGTACTGAATGGGGATGTTACATGGGCAGGTCAGAGTACTGAATGGGGACGTTACATGGGCAGGTTAGGGTACTGAATGGGGACGTTACATGGGCAGGTTAGAGTACTGAATGGGGACGTTACATGGGCAGGTTAGAGTACTGAATGGGGACGATACATGGGCAGGTTAGGGTACTGAATGGGGACGTTACATGGGCAGGTTAGAGTACTGAATGGGGACGTATTTGTGGAGGAATGTAACTGTTTTTCTGCGTGATCTGTGATGTTTTACACATGCTTCCCATGACTGTGTTTTTGTATTTTAGTGTATATTTTGTGTATAATTACGTTGTACTGTGCAGGGCACATTTGAAAAAGAGACCTAGGTCTGAATATATCTTCCCTGGTAAAATAAAACTCCTAGCCCCACTCCAATCCTCCTCTCCATTATTGATTTGGAGGCTCAATGAGACTAATTATTGCCATATTTTGCAATCATTGCACTATGATGCACTGTGGTAGGCTCTCTATGTCTGTCTTAGTCTCTGTCTGCCTGGCACGTGGACATTAAGACTCCGCACTCCATTTGTGTTGCAAATGAACTGGTCTGTGAGAGGATTCAACGAGCCTGGGTGTCGGCAGGAGAGGGAAGAGGGTGAGAGGGGCTGCTGAGAAGTAATCAAAAGATCCTCTTCCTGGCAGGCTTATGCTGAGTAAACATGGAGGGAGCAACACCCCCTCTCCTGTCCTCCCCTCCCCTCTCTGTTATTTCTGAAGACTGCTGCCTGCCCAGCATTAATGAAGCTGCATATAATATGAATTTAATTCAGTGTGTTTACTAGTTCATTAGGTTTTAGGATAGCAGTTGATCTGATCTCCGGTGGTGGTGAGAGAGAGGAAGGAAGGAAGCAGACTTTGAAGATGATGATGATTATTTTACCATGCAGGCAAGCTCCCCATTTATTCACCCCCCCCCTGCCCACCCTGCTTTATGGGGAAGTTCTCTGCACAGTTTGTCAGTAAAAAAAAAAAGAATCTTCTTGTCACCTACTGTACACTCCACTTACTTCCACTAGACCACTCCACTGTTCTATGAGGCTATAGCGGAACTAGATTCCAAGGGCATTTTGGAATTTGAAGATAACTGTTGTCAAAGATTAAACGATTTTCAAACTCAAGCCTCCCTCTTCCAGGGCTTTTAAGATCACTGCCAGCCAGCATGTATCAGAGGCCCTGTCCCAAACAATTACCATTAACATGTCATGTACAGGTCATTGCCGTGTACTCTGTTGTGTGGGGCACTGGAAGGGCTTTGCAAAGGCAGGGAGGATTCACTGATTTCAGGCAGTGGACTGCTAGCCTGTTCCCAGATCAGTTTATGCTGTTTTGCCAACTACTATAGTCATTGTCATAGGACTTGGCAAGACAAAAGGGTGCTGGGAACAGGCTTATGGACTGCTGGACACAGGAGTCAATGTGGACTGGAGGTCTCTCATCTTTATTAGATTATAGCAGTTGGATCTCATGAGGAACCCAAGTCATTGCTGCAGTAGATGTAGGCCCACAGACAAGGACTTGCAAAAGACATGTCTCTTCCAAACCCCAGCCTCTGCCATATCAGTGTATTTGTTTGCTTTCTGGTGAAATATGTACTCAGCTGAGGTTGTTCGATGTTTCCAAATCAAATCAAATTTTATTTGTCACATACACGTGGTTAGCAGATGTTAATGCGAGTGTAGCGAAATGCTTGTGCTTCTAGTTCCGACAATGCAGTAATAACCAACGAGTAATCTAACCTAACAATTCCACAACAACTACCTTATACACACAAGTGTAAAGGGATGAAGAATATGTACATAAAGATATATGAATGAGTGATGGTACAAAACGGCATAGGTAAGATGCAGTAGACGGTATCGAGTACAGTATATACATATGAGATGAGTAATGTAGGGTATGTAAACATATAAAAGTGGCATTGTTTAAAGTGGCTAGTGATACATTTATTACATAAAGTTGGCAAGATGCAGTAGACCTCGGCCAACAGCTCCGCCCCCCCCGCAGCTCCTCGCCCAAGCCTCTCCAGGTTCTCCTTTACCCAAATCCAGATAGCAGATGTTCTGAAAGAGCTGCAAAACCTGGACCCGTACAAATCAGCTGGGCTTGACAATCTGGACCCTCTATTTCTGAAACTATCCGCCGCCATTGTCGCAACCCCTATTACTAGCCTGTTCAACCTCTCTTTCATATCGTCTGAGATCCCCAAGGATTGGAAAGCTGCCGCAGTCATCCCCCTCTTCAAAGGGGGAGACACCCTGGACCCAAACTGTTATAGACCTATATCCATCCTGCCCTGCCTATCTAAGGTCTTCGAAAGCCAAGTCAACAAACAGGTCACTGACCATCTCGAATCCCACCGTACCTTCTCCGCTGTGCAATCTGGTTTCCGAGCCGGTCACGGGTGCACCTCAGCCACACTCAAGGTACTAAACGATATCATAACCGCCATCGATAAAAGACAGTACTGTGCAGCCGTCTTCATCGACCTTGCCAAGGCTTTCGACTCTGTCAATCACCATATTCTTATCGGCAGACTCAGTAGCCTCGGTTTTTCGGATGACTGCCTTGCCTGGTTCACCAATTACTTTGCAGACAGAGTTCAGTGTGTCAAATCGGAGGGCATGCTGTCCGGTCCTCTGGCAGTCTCTATGGGGGTGCCACAGGGTTCAATTCTCGGGCCGACTCTTTTCTCTGTATATATCAATGATGTTGCTCTTGCTGCGGGCGATTCCCTGATCCACCTCTACGCAGACGACACCATTCTATATACTTTCGGCCCGTCATTGGACACTGTGCTATCTAACCTCCAAACGAGCTTCAATGCCATACAGGACTCCTTCCGTGGCCTCCAACTGCTCTTAAACGCTAGTAAAACCAAATGCATGCTTTTCAACCGATCGCTGCCTGCACCCGCATGCCCGACTAGCATCACCACCCTGGATGGTTCCGACCTTGAATATGTGGACATTTATAAGTACCTAGGTGTCTGGCTAGACTGCAAACTCTCCTTCCAGACTCATATCAAACATCTCCAATCGAAAATCAAATCAAGAGTCGGCTTCCTATTCCGCAACAAAGCCTACTTCACTCAAGCCGCCAAGCTTACCCTAGTAAAACTGACTATCCTACCGATCCTCGACTTCGGCGATGTCATCTACAAAATGGCTTCCAACACTCTACTCAGCAAACTGGATGCAGTCTATCACAGTGCCATCCGTTTTGTCACTAAAGCACCTTATACCACCCACCACTGCGACTTGTATGCTCTAGTCGGCTGGCCCTCGCTACATATTCGTCGCCAGACCCACTGGCTCCAGGTCATCTACAAGTCCATGCTAGGTAAAGCTCCGCCTTATCTCAGTTCACTGGTCACGATGGCAACACCCATCCGTAGCACGCGCTCCAGCAGGTGTATCTCACTGATCATCCCTAAAGCCAACACCTCATTTGGCCGCCTTTCGTTCCAGTACTCTGCTGCCTGTGACTGGAACGAACTGCAAAAATCGCTGAAGTTGGAGACTTTTATCTCCCTCACCAACTTCAAACATCAGCTATCTGAGCAGCTAACCGATCGCTGCAGCTGTACATAGTCTATTGGTAAAGAGCCCACCCATTTTCACCTACCTCATTCCCATACTGTTTTTATACTGTTTTTATTTATTTACTTTTCTGCTCTTTTGCACACCAATATCTCTACCTGTACATGACCATCTGATCATTTATCACTCCAGTGTTAATCTGCAAAATTGTAATTATTCGCCTACCTCCTCATGCCTTTTGCACACATTGTATATAGACTCCCCCTTTTTTTCTACTGTGTTATTGACTTGTTAATTGTTTACTCCATGTGTAACTCTGTGTTGTCTGTTCACACTGCTATGCTTTATCTTGGCCAGGTCGCAGTTGCAAATGAGAACTTGTTCTCAACTAGCCTACCTGGTTAAATAAAGGTGAAATAAATAAATAAAATAAAATGGTATAGAGTACAGTATACACATATGAGATGAGTAATGTAGGGTATGTAAACATTATATTAAGTGGCATTGTTTAAAGTGGCTAGTGATACATTTTTTACATCAATTTCCCATTATTAAAGTGGCTGGAGTTGAGTCAGTATGTTGGCAGCAGCCACTCAATATTAGTGATGGCTGTTTAACAGTCTGATGGCCTTGAGATAGAAGCTGTTTTTCAGTCTCTCGGTCCCTGCTTTAATGCACCTGTACTGACCTCGCCTTCTGGATGATAGCGGGGTGATGATAGCTGGGTGATGATAGCGGCGCTGCTGCACCTTCTTCACCACGCTGTCTGTGTGGGTGGACCAATTCAGTTGGTCCGTGATGTGTACGCAGAGATACTTAAAACTTACTACCCTCTCCACTACTGTCCCGTCGATGTGGATAGGGGGGTGCTCCCTCTGCTGTTTCCTGAAGTCCACGATCATTTCCTTTGTGATATCCATCTGTAGCATGTGGGAGCTACCATCTCTCAGAAAGACAGAGAGTGAGTGTGAGGGTCGGGATGGGCCTTATGCATGCATGGCTGCCTGCCCTGGGCCATACAGCAGGTGGCCATCTTGGTAGCCTTCCAGGAGAAACATCCACAGCAGCCCAACCGCCCACCACTGGAGCTGTGACAGGGCTGGAACTACACACAGAATAACATGTAAAACTCACATATAATATACCACACTTACAGTACATTCAGAAATGATTTATAGGATATCTGTGGATGAAACTCCCCACCTCTCCTCCCCTGTATTGCCGGCCCCACCCCATCGACACCCCCTCATCCTACACCCTGGATGCATCCCAAATGGCACCTTATTCCCTATTTAGTGCACTACTTTTGACAAGGGCCCATAGGTCAAAAGCTCTGGTCAAAAGTAGTGCACTATATAGGGAGGTACAGTGCCATTTGGGACACAAAATTAACCTTCCTTTCATTGGCCTCCAGCACTATACAACTACCTCTGTATTTGTGACATGCAATATACAGGCAGACCATGGTAATGCCTACAGTGTGAAAGGAAGAAACAGCTTTTTGAGAGATACTTGACCATGCCTTGTTGATGAAAGTCTCTAAAACCTGAAAAGAAGTGTGGTCTGAACTGGCAAGTGGAGGACCGGACAATACACTGTCCTCCAATACACCTTTGGAAAAGCATGGAACACACACACACACAACCCAGTCACTATTACTAGAATACATTTTTTATAATTGATGGCTGTTAAAAATAGATCCTGTAGTGGTTATATTGAGCTGTGACCGAGGCAGAGGGCAGAGGCAATATCCAATGCTTACTGTAGTGGAACAAGGCTACATTTAAATTGAAAACACTGAAATGAAATGGGCTCCTTTATGTGTTCCTCATATGTTTTTGCTTTGTTGCATAATTGCTGTGTATTTTTCCTCAATATGAGTTGCTAGTTACACACAGTCTCCTTCAGAATATGGGCACCTACATGAGTGTGGTTTGCTTACTAAAGGTCTTTGCCATACTGAAGAGCTTATGTTCTAGAAGGTTCTGGAAGGCTCATATATCATATCTCATAAGGTTGTAGAGAGCCCATCAGATCATATCACATCAGATTCTAGAGAGCTCATCAGATCAGATCACATAAGGTTCAAGGTTCTAGAGGGCTCATCAGATCACAAGTTTTTAGAAGGTTCCTGTCCCACAGCCAGAGAGATAGAGTTTGTAACATACTGTAGTGTATCTCATGGTAATGAGGTAAGTGTGAGGCATCTTGGCGGTAACTAGCCCTATACTTTATCCTAACAAACAAAACCAATCAGGACCAATCAGGACAAACATTTCCTTATTTTAGTTAATGATTTTCCAAATCTGGAAAAATCCATTGAAGCGTTACTGTGTTTTATTCTCTACGGACTACACAGCACTAGTTAGTCACCAATCACCTTGTAGGGCTGCTTCTCATACTACCTGATTCTCCTGCTTCTCATACTACCTGATTCTCCTGGTTCTCATACTACCTGATTCACCTGGTTCTCATACTACCTGATTCTCCTGGTTCTCATACTACCTGATTCACCTGCTTCTCATACTACCTGATTATCCTGGTTCTCATACTACCTGATTCTCCTGGTTCTCATACTACCTGATTCACCTGGTTCTAATACTAGTTGATTCTCCTGGTTCTCATACTACCTAATTCTCCTGCTTCTCATACTACCTGATTCTCCTGGTTTTTTTATTTTTTTTATTTCACCTTTATTTAACCAGGTAGGCTAGTTGAGAACAAGTTCTCATTTGCAACTGCGACCTGGCCAAGATAAAGCATAGCAGTGTGAACAGAGAACACAGAGTTACACATGGAGTAAACATTTAACAAGTCAATAACACAGTAGAGAAAAAAAAAATGGGCAGTCTATATACAATGTGTGCAAAAGGCATGAGGAGGTAGGCGAATAATACAATTTTGCAGATTAACACTGGGGTGATAAATGATCAGATGGTCATGTACAGGTAGAGATATTGGTGTGCAAAAGAGCAGAAAAGTAAATAAATAAATAAAATAAAAAACAGTATAAAAACAGTATGGGAATGAGGTAGGTGAAAATGGGTGGGCTATTTACCAATAGACTATGTACAGCTGCAGCGATCGGTTAGCTGCTCGGATAGCTGATGTTTGAAGTTGGTGAGGGAGATAAAAGTCTCCAACTTCAGCGATTTTTGCAGTTCGTTCCAGTCACAGGCAGCAGAGTACTGGAACGAAAGGCGGCCAAATGAGGTGTTGGCTTTAGGGATGATCAGTGAGATACACCTGCTGGAGCGTGTGCTACGGATGGGTGTTGCCATCGTGACCAGTGAACTGAGATAAGGCGGAGCTTTACCTAGCATGGACTTGTAGATGACCTGGAGCCAGTGGGTCTGGCGACGAATATGTAGCGAGGGCCAGCCGACTAGAGCATACAAGTCGCAGTGGTGGGTGGTATAAGGTGCTTTGGTGACAAAACGGATGGCACTATGATAGACTGCATCCAGTTTGCTGAGTAGAGTGTTGGAAGCCATTTTGTAGATGACATCGCCGAAATCGAGGATCGGTAGGATAGTCATACTGGTTCTAATACTACCTGATTATCCTGCTTCTCATACTACCTGATTCTCCTGGTTCTAATACTACCTGATTCTCCTGGTTCTAATACTACCTGATTCTCCTGGTTCTAATACTACCTGATTCTCCTGCTTCTCATACTACCGGATTCTCCTGGTTCTAATACGAGTTGATTTTCCTGGTTCTCATACTCCCTGATTCTCCTGGTTCTCATACTTCCCTATTCTCCTGGTTCTCATACTACCTGATTCTCCTGGTTCTCATACTACCTGATTCTCCTGCTTCTCATACTACCTGATTCTCCTGCTTCTCATACTACCTGATTCTCCTGGTTCTAATACTACCTGATTCTCCTGCTTCTCATACTACCTGATTCTCCTGGTTCTAATACGAGTTGATTTCCTGGTTCTCATACTACCTGATTCTCCTGGTTCTCATACTACCTGATTCTCCTGCTTCTCATACTACCTGATTCTCCTGCTTCTCATACTACCTGATTCTCCTGGTTCTAATACTACCTGATTCTCCTGCTTCTCATACTACCTGATCTCAATACTACCTGATTCTCCTGCTTCTCATACTACCTGATTCTCCTGGTTCTAATTTCCTGGTTCTCACTACCTGATTCTCCTGGTTCTCATACTACCTGATTCTCCTGCTTCTCATACTACCTGATTCTCCTGGTTCTCATACTACCTGATTCTCCTGGTTCTAATACTACCTGATTCTCCTGCTTCTCATACTACCTGATTCTCCTGCTTCTCATACTACCTGATTCTCCTGGTTCTAATATGAGTTGATTTCCTGGTTCTCATACTACCTGATTCTCCTGGTTCTCATACTACCTGATTCTCCTGGTTCTCATACTACCTGATTCTCCTGCTTCTCATACTACCTGATTCTCCTGCTTCTCATACTACCCGATTCTCCTGGTTCTAATACGAGTTGATTTTCCTGGTTCTCATACTACCTGGTTCTCCTGGTTCTAATACAAATTGATTTTCCTGGTTCTCATAGTAGTTGGTTCTCCTGGACTGCCTGTTCTCCACTGGAATATGGACTAGATACAGTGGTGACATTTTATTCATTTCTTTTCAGTCGTGGTATTCTAAGTGTGCTCTCCAACGAGCACCAGAGGACCTGGTAATAAAGAAACAGATGATTTATTTATGGAACCTTCAAGCTGTACGTTAACTGTGCGTTGCCAGACGGGGTGTGTATGCTGTGTAGTGTGTGTGTGCGGCTGTTGCCGGGTTCTTTGTTGGAAGTGAGGGACCTTGGTACTTGCTGAGCTGCCATTGGTAAGTTTATAAGAAGATGAGTCACATGACCTTGTGGATGCTTCCCATTGCCTTGATGGACTGGTTTGCTGTGGAAGTAGACCGGATTGGCTAATAACTCAGGATTCGTAACCTGGTTACTGTACTGTACTGTATGTAGTGTCTCTATTGAAATGTGTGTTGTGAGAGAGAATGTATGCGGGGGAAGCTGGCAGCCCATCCTTGAACCTGCTGCTTGTTTTGAACAGTCAATGATGATTAAAAGATGAATAATGGCATACCATTCACCCATATAGAGAGCGTGGGACAGGACATGGCTGTTTGTCCTGTTGTGCTGCCTGGCTGCAGCCTTGTCTGTTGATAATGAGACCCACAGGGGTTGGTAATAGGGGTAGGTGTTGTATGTGTGCAGTGCAGCCCCTGTGAAAAGAAGCCCAGGCACCTATACCCTAGCCCTAGCCCTAAACTCAAGCCCAACCCCAGCTCCAGCCGTATACCCCAGGCCCAGCCCTATACCCCGACCCAATACTCCAGCCTCAGCCTCAGCCCCATCCCTACATCCTAGCTTCAGCCCTACCTCCAGCCTCAGCTCCAGCTTCCCTTCCATGCCCCATCCCTACATCATGCCCCAGCCTCTCTCCCTACCACAACCCCAGCCTCATCCTTCAGCCCCCTCCCCACCCTCTCTGCCGTAGCCCACCTCCATCCTCAGGCCCATCCCCCTACCACAACCCCAGCCTCATCCAGCCCTTCTCTCTCCCCAGCTATCCCTAGCCTCTCCCCCAGCCTCTCCCCCAGCCTCTTTTCCATCCCCATCCCTACGTCCAGCCCTTCTCTCTCCCCAGCTATCCCTAGCCTCTCCCCCAGCCTCTCTCTTTCCATCCCCATCCCTACATCCAGCCCGTCTCTCTCCCCAGCTACCCCCAGCCTCTCTCTTTTCCATCCCCATCCCTACATCCAGCCCGTCTCTCTCCCCAGCTACCCCTAGCCTCTCCCCCAGCCTCTCTCTTTCCATCCCCATCCCTACATCCAGCCCGTCTCTCTCCCCAGCTACCCCTAGCCTCTCCCCCAGCCGCTCTCTTTCCATCCCCATCCCTGAGATGTTATTTTGGGCAGCAGGGATTATTAAACCATCCTCTGACTCACCACTGCTTTTTCATTACCTCCTCACTTTCTATGGAGCTAGACAGCTGCCCCGTGTTCCCTTTGATTTCAAATGCAGCTTGCTCAATGGAATGAAAAATGCATACTTAGCAGAACCAGAAAGAAGTGTGTGTGTGTGTGTGTGTGTGTGTGTGTGTGTGTGTGTGTGTTTGTGTGTGTGTGTGTGTGTGACGGAAGGAGAGAGAGAATCCGACATAGATTCAGAGAGAATCAAAGAGTGCGAGAGAGATGTTGGTGGGGAGCATGGGGTCTGCCTGCATGAAAATACATGTTCTACCATTGGAAGAAAACAATACTGGAGTTACAATGAAAATGTGCTGTTATAAATAGCTTGACAAGTCACAATATGCTCTGTACAGAGCCTGGTGTATGGAGATCAACAATGGTTGACAAGTATTCAACATGCAGTAGACTAGGAAGTTAGAACTTGGAAAATAGAATTCAAATGATGTAAGTCATTATAAAAGAGAAGAGCTGACCTCAGCGCTGAACAAACAGAGGCTTGCTATGTGTACTGCACTGTACTGCATTGTACATACTGCACTGTACTGCACTGTACTGCATTTTACATACTGCACTGTACTGCACTGTACTGCATTGTACATACTGCACTGTACTGCATTGTACACACTGCACTGTACTGTGCTGTACTGCATTGTACATACTGCACTGTACTGCACTGTACTGCATTGTACATACTGCACTGTACTGCACTGTACTGCATTGTACATACTGCACTGTACTGCATTGTACATACTGCACTGTACTGCATTGTACATACTGCACTGTACTGCACTGTACTGCATTGTACATACTGCACTGTACTGCACTGTACTGCATTGTACATACTGTACTGCACTGTACTGCATTGTACATACTGCACTGTACTGCATTGTACACACTGCACTGTACTGCATTGTACACACTGCACTGTACTGCATTATACATACTGCACTGTACTGTACTGCATTGCGCTATACTGTATTGTACATACTGTACTGCACTGTACTGTACTGAATTGTACTGAATTGCAGTGCACTGTACTGAATTGTACTGTACTGCATTGTACTGCACTGTACTGAATTGCACTGCACTGCACTGTACTGCACTGCACAGTAATTATTTATCTTCAATACCTGTAGAGAGTAAACCTAAATGTGTTTACAGTACAGTATATTCAACTGCCATAGCAGCATTGGGTGTTGGCCTGTTTTGGTTTGAAGGATTAGTTGATTCACATGTGGTGAAGTCTGGTCACAGATGAGCAGCAAACACATGTATTTATTCAACTTGCCAAAAATGTTTATTGGGTGTGCCTCTGGTGTTGATTACTTTCAGTCAGCCATGAGACTGCTTTGCTGTGTGTGTGACTGTGTGTGTGACTGTGTGACTGTGTGTGTGACTGTGTGCTGCTCCTAGAATACTCCAGTGAACAGACAGACAGTTTGGCAAACAGAAGTGTTTTGTGTCTAGATGCTGTTTTTGAAATTTGAACAATGTACAGACAGTTAGTTAGATACTTACAATAATATGTTCTCTTCGGGGAGAAGCAGTAGCATAGACTAGAGTACCATCTTTATGCTTTTCTCTGTTGGGCTCGGCCTACGTAGCTTGGCAGTGGCGCTAGCTGCTTGACAGGAGACATAGTTGGCAGTGTGATGTCTGTTTAGCTTTAAAGTCAGGAGTATGATATAAACATGGCATAAACACACAGGCCTGCAACAGCCCTGCTACCATGGTCAATTAGAGGTATGTGGTGTGTGTGTGTGTTTTTATGGTGTGTGTGTGTTGTGCAGGCTGTGATGATTGTGGTGTTACGGGACATCTTGTCTGCTCTGTTCCATCCAGAATGTTCTGAACGTTGCCAGCTGTCCCACCACTGTGTGTGTGTGAGGACTGTATAGGTTTACAATGTTATTGAATGTCACATTAGAACAATCCATGCTGTCCTGTTGAGAGACAGTCTCAGGTCTCCCTCTGGTTTGCAAATGTTAACACTGCATGTGTGTGTCCCAAATTGCACCCTATTCCCTATATAGTGCACTGCTTTCCCTATGTAGTGCATTGTGGTGTCATTTGGGACACAGCCCCAGATGTTGTTGAGGGAGAAACAGTGCAGGCCAGGGGTTTACTGGGGGCTGGGCGTGGGAGATGAGCTGGTTGGCACAACACTCCTTTTTAAAGACCAGCTTATTCAGTAAGAGTACTGCTGTTTCCTCCCTCTGTGTGTCCTCACTCACCCAGTTTAACAGGCCCACAGAGGAGTTACTGGAAATCAGAGTCCCATGTAGAGTCCCATACTACTGCACCCATCCACTATACTCCCTCACTCCACTACCACAGAAGGGCCCAGCTAAAACAGGTCATTGGAAGAGGCTACGTCATTATGGTGGCACAGCTTCAGAAAAACTATTTGATCCATTTGGTGATGCGCACTAATAATGTTAGATAGATAGAGATTATCTCTCTCTCTCTCTCTGTCTCTCATATTTGATGCCCTGAAATCCCTTTGGGGAGGGAGAAAACATGCATAGGAGGCGCCCCAAATGGCACCCTGTTCCCTATATAGAGCACAACTTTTTAGGCCCTGGTCAAAAGTAGTGTACTACATAGGGGATAAGGGTGCCATTTGGGACAAATTTGTTCAGTTTCAGGAGGATCATTGTGGTCAGAGCGCAACTCTGTTGAATGGGATTATAGGTCAGTCTGATCTACAGGGTATGCTGCCTGCCTGCCTGGGTTTCATTGGGTGATAACCGACTCGCAGCCAGTAATCAGCTGAGGAGAGGAGCTAACATCCAGTACTGTAATCCTCTCCTGGAGAGGACGCCATTGCTCGACCTCCAGGCACACACACATACGCGCGCACACACACACACCAGGGTATTAAACCAGAACTCTCCGGCCTCTACAGTTCCCATCCCAGCAGCCTTTGCAGCAGCAGGTTGTGCTGTAAGTGGTGCCCATCGCCCCTGTCCGGCAGTGTGGCCAGGACGGTAGCAGTGGGAAGAGAGAGAGGACACAGCTGGCAGACTGGACAGGGAGGATGAAAGGGAGCTGTCTCTCTAAACTAAAGCCACTAATTCTGGATGGATGTCATTTTGGATCATTTGCATGACGGCGTTTTGAGGGGCCACAAGTCTCCGTTTTTGTTGCTGTAAAATTTTACATCTTGGAGTCTTGGATTGTACTGTAGTTAGGCCACTGGGGATTGGCTGGGTGTGTGTTAGCCGTGTAGTAACACCACTAAGGTTTGTCTGGGTGAGTGTTAGACTTGTAGTAACACCAGTAAGGATTGGCTGGCTGGGTGTCAGCCTTGGGGGCCTCCAGACAGGCGGCAGGCGGGCAGCTGACTCAGTCTTGGAACTAGTCGCTGTGACGATGCATGGGCTCTAAATGGACTCTGAGTAGTTTCTCCTTTCTATCTCTTCCCAGAGTGGTCGTGTGTCTCTGATTCCTCTTTGTTGAGACATGAACACTCAGTCTGTCTTTTCACTTATCTCATTTTAATAGACTTTTCCCTCCCCCGACCATATATGGGCGTCATTAGGCGGACCAAATTTTCTGTAAGATTTCTGTAGCTACGCAGCGCCAGTCATTTGTTTTCATTTGACTTCTCTCCATTATCCGTGAAGTAGAGGTGGCACAATCCCCACGGGGGGCAGGCTCGCGTTTTAGCCGTGATTGCTTTTCACTCTCTTATTTAACATGTTTCAGCACTACCCCAGCCTGATCCTGCTGCTGGTGCATCACACAGGCGGGACCGGAGTGCAGGTGGTGCGTCAGAGTCGGAACCGGAGTGCAAAGACCACGCATAGCCCCTCTCCATCTTGCTCAGTCTCACTATAGTAGGGAAATAACACAAGGACGTTCCTGAGGAGGACAGAGGGTTGAAAACAAACAGCAAAGCGGCTCGGTCTGAAGCGGAATTGTTTTGGATGTTTTGGAGCTGAAAAGTAAGAGTGAGAGACCAAGGCCATGTGTTTGTGTGGAGCAGCTAGGAGGCAGAGATGAACTGCGTCCCTGGATCTGACAGTAGAATACAGTAAGGTTTTTATCATCTATTGTTGCATATCAGTCCTCAATGCTGTCAGCCTCAACTAGGACTGTTGGACACCTTGTCTTATTATCTTGCCTTCCCAAACTTTTTTTATTTTCACATAGTCCTTTCTAAACACTATGATGGATGTGTAACCAGTACGGCTGGTAGTTGCCAGGGACGTCACGATACGATATTATCATGATACTTAGGTGCTGATACAATATGTATTGCTATTCTCACTATTCTATATGCATTGCGATTCGATACGGTGATTTATTGCGATTTGAAGTTCCAAATATATTGCTCTAACTACAATAGAGAGACATAATAAAAACAGGTTTTGATCGGTCATGGAAATAAAAGTGCTGGAAACAAGTTGGTTTACTATTTAAAAAGAAGATGGAGAGCAAGCGAGTACATGCTAATAAGGCCAACTAGCGCTAGCTAACACTACCTAGCAAAAAGGTAGTGTTGTACAAGTCGATACTTTTCATTTTGTCCAAAATAATACTGCCAAATGTTTTTCCCCCCATCACCAGTAACCAGCCCAGTAAGCTCCTCTTGGCTGGCCTCAACATAGAGGTGAGATGCTCTCTAGTACTGTTGATTATTATTATCCCTGCACTAATAGCAGTATGAACATAGAATTATGTCTGCTCTGACATAAAGGGTTTAAGGATGGGAATTGAGGAAGGGAATTCTGTGTGTGTGTCAGTGTATGTATGTATGTATGTATGTATGTATGTATGTATGTATGTATGTATGTATATGTATGTATGTATGTATGTATGTATGTATGTGATTGCGAGTGTGAAACCAGCAGTAACCATGAAGGGTACATCAGTCACTGAAAGCTTTCTCATTGACTTTCCCTTATTGATCGTTCCTGTTGTGGCATTCCTTTGGTTTTTAATGGAATATCAGCATAGCCCCGGGAAACAGTGCAAAAGGCCTTCCTTCTCTAATTCTAATCTAAGAACATCTTATGAATCTTTGGTGAAACTAAACTATAGCGCCTTTGTTATATGTTCATGTTGCAAAGATCAATGCTTTATTGCTATTGTCCACTTCAGGATAGTTTGTGGCATTGTGTAAATGTGAAAAGACATTACAAAAACAAACATCTTTGACCTTGTACTCCCAGCTTTGACCTTGCACTCCCATCTTTGACCTTGTACTCCCATCTTCGACATGTAAAAAAGGTTCTACACAGTATCTTAAGAATGGTTTCTGGGTCGATCAGGTCAGGAGAACGATGGGAGCTTTAAGCTCTGCGAACAGCACACACACACACCTCCTATCTCCTCTCACTGTAAATCAGTCAGAGGCTGTGTTTTGCAGATGTTCCCAATAATGTATGTTTGATAACCCCGTTTTTATGACAACCTGCATCAAACATTCATGATTTGTCACCACAGAGGGCATCCTGCTGGAGCCCCAGAAAACACTTAATCATCACCACACACCCATACACACACGCACGCACGCACGCACGCACGCACACACGCACACACACACACACACACACACACACACACACACACACACACACACACACACACACACACACACACACACACACACACACACACACACACACAACCTATATACCAGTCACATGCATCACCATGTTAAAGAGCACCACGTTTAAATCAAATCAAATTTTATTGGTCACATACAGATATTTAGCAGATGTTATTGCAGGTGTAGTGAAATGCTTATGTTCCTAGCTCCAACAGTGCAGTAGTATCTAACAATTCACAACAACACACAAATCTAAAAGTAACTGACCAAAGACAGATACTTTTTACTAGGATTAAATGTCAGGAATTGTGAAAAACTGAATTTAAATTAATTTAAATGTATTTGGCTAAGGTATATGTAAACTTCCGACTTCAACTGTACATACCCCAACCGGAAGCAACATCTTCACTGAGCTAAAGAGTAGATCTGCCACTTTCAAGGTGCGGGACTCTAACCCGGACGCTTATAAGAAATCCTGCTATGCCCTCAGATGCA
>NC_088409.1:35886694-35999194 GCF_034236695.1 Oncorhynchus nerka | reverse complement strand
ACACACACACACACACACACACACACACACACACACACACTGGTGGCTACCCTGTCTAGGGAACTGCTATGTTTGGAGTGGGTTTAGTAGGCAGGTAAGCCGAGCAGAAAGCCCTGTAGATCTTTCATTCTAAGCATCAGTGAGTTTTTATACTGGTTATATAATGATACTCAAGCTCAGTGTGATTCTATAATATAATATACAGCCTTTTAAAACCCTCTTCTGACTCAGAGAATTTTCATTCCTACTTGACCCGCTCACTAACAGTCTCTTTCTTTGACGGACAGGAAACGAAGCCCATCAGCATCTAGGGATACAAACCAAAAATACGACCAAAGGGAGGAGCGGGGTCAGTATGCCCCGGGGGACGGCACCATGCCCAGATCACCGTCCGACTACGGGGATGGGGACCCTCGGCGTGGGGCCCCACGGAGGTACCAAGATGCTGAGGCGGCGCGGGGGGAGTACCGTGGTGGGCGTGGCCGCTGGCGCTCCCAGGAGGACTACCCTCTGGACCAGGACGGGCCCTACCCTCTAGACGGGCAGCCCAGTGAGTACGAGCTGCAGCGCCAGCGCCAGGAGGAGTACCAGACACGCTACCGCTCCGACCCCAACCTGGCCCGTTACCCCGTCAAGCCCCAGCCCTACGAGGAGCAGATGAGGATGCATGCTGAGGTGGGCCGGGCCAGGCACGAGAGGCGCCACAGTGATGTGTCTCTGGCCTACACGGAGCAGGACGAGCCCCAGGGACCAATCCGCCTGTCCAGACAGCACCTGACCGAGCGCCGGCCGCCCATGGTGGGCCAACGCTCCTACTCCATGGACAGAAACTCCCCCACCCCTGGAGGCCACCACCGGACCTCCAACCACAGCCCCCCCACCCCACACCGCAGCCCCGTGCTGGGGGACAGGTCAGGGGACATGAGGCGGGGGCCAGGGGAGCCAATAGGGTTCAGGGGTCATGATTATCTGGACCCCAGCTCTGCAGTCAGGAAGACCAAGAGGGAGAAGATGGACACCATGTTGAGGAACGACTCTCTGAGCTCTGACCAGTCCGAGTCCATCAGGCCGCCGCCACCAAAGCCCCACAAAACTAAAAAGGGGGGTAAGATGCGGCAAGTGTCCCTGAGCAGCTCGGAGGAGGAACTGGCCACCACGCCGGAGTACACCAGCTGTGAGGACGTGGAGATAGAGAGTGAGTCTGTCAGTGAGAAAGGTAGGAACACACTTCCTCCTGCTCTCTCTCTTTCAACTCTCATGCTGTACACTAGGGGGCAATCTGAAAAGGCAACCTATTCCCTATAGTGCACTACTTTATAGGGCTCTCTCTTTTACTAGGGGAAAATCTGAAAAGGCAACCTATTCCCTATAGTGCACTACTTTGTAGGGCTCTCTCTTTTACTAGGGGAAAATCTGAAAAGGCAACCTATTCCCTATAGTGCACTACTTTGTAGGGCTCTCTCTTTTACTAGGGGAAAATCTGAAAAGGCAACCCATTCCCTATATAGTATTGCTCTATATAGGGAATATACTTTTGGCTCTGGCCAAAAATCGTGCACTATATAGGGAATAGACTGCCATTTGGGAAGCACAGTGTTATGTCAGGGATAGTCAAATCACATTTGCATTATTCATTGGGAAGTGTATTCAGTGTCACTGTCAGCTCATGTTGAACATGTTTATTGACTAATTACCACTGTTCCATATTCAGTGAGTTAGTGGTACGACAGTAGTCTGCTAGCTCCATATGTTCAGTACAGAGGACTGAGTGCCATTGATGGGTAAAGAACACCATACCATCACAAATCTCTTCTCAGTCGCCCTTAATTATATGAAGGAAACTACAACGTTTATCCACAAAAACAATACCAGATGTTCTGTATATGTTCTGTATTGTCAGGCTTGCATAACCAAAGTGACTATCTGATTTTGGTTTTAGGGAGCACAGTCAGTGTAAGTGAATACATGTGTTTTAATGTAGGCCTCGTGGTCTCATTCATAATAATATGATATGTAGATTATGATAGGAATTTGATCTTATTAATGAGCCGTCGCTTAAAAACTAAAATGTTTATTTCCTCACAGTCTATGGTCTGTCTGTGTCTTTGTTACGTGATCTGACCTGTTTTGTGTGTGTGTGTGTGTGTGTGAGTGTGTGTGTCAAGTCTATTCTACACTGTACAGCAACTGTGTGGAGGGAGCTTATTATGTCGACAGGGCATAATAAATGGCATGTAAATGTCTATGCAAAAGTGTGTGTGTGTGTGTGTGTGTGTGTTTGGCTGCTGCTCTAGATACCTTATCCTGTCTCTGTCCTCCTGTAGCACACATTGCAGGGCCTGGCTACCACTTCTGTTTCACACATTCAATCTGATGTAATGGACTCTATATTATATAACATAGATAGAGGGAGAGATCGAGAGATAGCGAGAGGAGAGATGAGAAGGAGAAAGAAAAAGATGGAAAGGAGAGAGGAGAGAGATAAAGAGAGGAGAGAGAAAGGAAGGAAGGTGATGATATATGTAATTGTAGTCTGATTCTGTACTTTTACGGTGGCACACGCACACACGCACACACACAAACAAACACACACACACACTTCGAAAAACTGTCCCAAAGTGTGTGTGCGTGCGTGTGTGCTTGCGTGTGTGTGTTTGTGCTTATCGGGCGGCTCACTCCAATAGGTTCAGGGCCAGGGGTGATGTGCTGTTCCAGTCATTCAGCCTATAGGGAGTCAGTCTGTCTGTGTCTGTGGGTTAGTCTGTGATGCTGCTTTTGAACGGCCTCTGGCTGAACAATGTCATCAGTCGTGCATATTAATTAATGAAGGTACGGCAAATGCAATTAAAAGTGGTATAATAATTAGTGTTTCTCCCTGTAGGATTCTAGCATTGCAAGCCGCGTGATCTTGCACGCTAACATGATTGGTTCCTTGCACTGATAAGCTCGCGAGATCAGGCTACTTGTGAGGCCAGTAGGATTCCCCCTGCACGACAACTCAACTCCGTTGGATCAGCCAGGGAGGACGGGATGGGATTGGAGTAGACAGTGGAGTCGAGTCGTGAGCTGGGTTGGGCTGAGTGAAAGTTTGGAGATCAAATGGTTTTTGAATGGCTTACTTCTAGCTCCTAGTCCCTAACTCCTAGTCCCTAACGCTTAGCCCCTAACTCCTAGTCCCTAGCTACTAGCCCCCTCTCTTTTAGATGCAGGCAGATAGTTGTTATGAATTATACATTCATCTCATACTACTGTACCACAATGCTTCTGAACGATCGAACCACCCTCGCCCTCTGGTGATAACGTTAAGGACACTAACAAAGTCCCAGATAGAGAGAGAGATTAGGCCTGGGCCGGCGGAGGAGTGGTCACCGTGCTGAAAGCATTGCTACACTGGGGGCAGGCTGGCTTTGTGGTTTCCATATTAGTCCTTTAAAAAGGCGACCGCTTCCAAAGGCGTTTCCAAGTGTTTGTAGAGCTGTTTCTGAGGAGTGACCTATATAGATTCCCCTCTAAAGCAGACTGCATGGCACATCTACACTCAAGGGTTACTTCCCTGTGTGCTGTCTCTGTCTCCTTTGGATGACTGTGAAGGACTGACTGATGTGAGTTAGTCCCTCTACACGGCCCCTTTCACATAGCTTGAAAGTGAAACAGGTATAGTTATTATTTGTATTTGTATTTATTACGGATCCCCGTTTGCTGCTATCAGATATAAAGCTGCACAAATCGAAATATACAGTGCATTCTGAAAGTATTCAGACCCCTTCCCCTTTTCCAAATGTTCATGTTACAGCCTGTTTCCATTGATCATCATTGAGTTGTTTCTACAACTTGATTGGAGTCCACCTGTGGAAAATGTAATTGTTTGGACATGATTTGGAAAGGTACACTCATGTCTATATATGGTCCCAGAGTTGGCAGTGCATGTCAGAGCAAAAAACAAGCCATGAGGTCGTAGAGGTCTAAGACAGGATTGTGTCATAGCACAGATCTAGGGAAGGGTACCAAAACATTTCTGCTGCACTGAAGGTTCCCAAGAACACTGTGGCCTCCATCATTCTTAAATGGAAGAAGTTTGGAACCACCAAGACTCTTCCTATAGCTGGCCAACCGGCCAAATTGAGGAATCGGCGGAGAAGTGCCTTGGTCAGGGAGGTGACCAAGAACCCGATGGTCACCGCAGACAGAGCTCTGCATCTCTGCAGCACTCCCCCAATCAGTCCTTTATGGGCGGCAGGTAGCCTTGTGGTTAGAGCGTTGGACTAGTAACTGAAAGATTGCAAGATCAAATCCCCGAGCTGACAAGGTAAAAAATATGTTGTTCTGCCCCTGAACAAGGCAGTTAACCCACTGTTCCTAGGCCGTCATTGAAAATAAGAATTTGTTCTTATCTGACTAGCCTAGTTAAATAAAGGTAAAATAAAAAAATTGAAATGGGAGTGGCCAGACTGAAGCCACTCCTCAGTAATAGGCACATGACTTGGAGTTTGCCGAAATGCACCTAAAGCACTCTCAGACCATGAGAAACAAGACTCTCTGGTCGGATGAAACCAGGATTGAACTCTTTGGCCTGAATACCAAGTGACACGCCTGGAAGAAACCTGGCACCATCCCTACGGTGAACTATGGTGGTGGCAGCATCATGCTGTGGGGAAGTTTTTCAGCGGCAAGGACTGGGAGACTAGTCAAGATCAAGGGAAAGATGAATGGAGCAAAGTATAGAAGAGAGATCATTGATAAAAACCTGCTACAGAGCACTCAGAATCTCAGACTGGGCGAAGGTTCACCTTCCAACAAGACAACAACCCTAAACACACAGCCAAGACAACGCAGGAGTGGTTTCGGGACAAGTCTCTGAATGTCCTTGAGTGTCCCAGCCAGAGCCCGGACTTGAACCCAATCGAACATCTATGGGGAGACCTAAAAATAGCTGTGCAACCTGACCAACCTTGAGAGGATCTGCAGAGAAGAATGGGAGAAACTGCCAAGCTTTTAGTGTCACACCCAAGAAGACTCGAGGCTGTAATCGCTGCCAAAGGTTCTTCAACAAAGTACTGAGTAAAGGGTCTGAATACTTATGCAAATGTAATATTTAGAGAAACCTGTTTTTGCT
The DNA here is from genome assembly GCF_034236695.1 of Oncorhynchus nerka. Taxonomy (NCBI): domain Eukaryota; kingdom Metazoa; phylum Chordata; class Actinopteri; order Salmoniformes; family Salmonidae; genus Oncorhynchus; species Oncorhynchus nerka. Next base: position 35,994,081 of record NC_088409.1, on the reverse strand, counting down.
TTGTCATTATGGGGTATTGTGTGTAGATTGATGATGGGGAAAAAAACGATTTAATCCATTTTAGATTAAGGCTGTAACAAAATTTTGAAAAATTCAAGGGGTCTGAATACTTTCCGTATGTTGTTCTTGAAGAAAAGCTGAACATTAGGATCCTCCACTAAATAGTCAGGTCGACGTTTATTGTCATGTGTCTTGCCCTGGAGGTGGTTTACTCTTGATAGGCCAACTGCTAAGTCAAAATGGGCTGTATTGTAATCATTCATGAAATCAGAAATTCGCATTTTGGTCTTAATTTAAGGTTAGTGTTATGTGTTAGGGTTAGGTTTAAAATCAGATTTGATGACTTTGTGGCTGTGCCAGCTAGTGACCACTCTGCAGAGCTGCCTCCTGGGCAAGACTCATGACAATAAATGCCAACCTGCACTAAATGGTTGGCAAATATCAACATGAATCAACCTCATTTTGTCGGTTTCCCTTCAACACTATAGGATAGGATTCTTTACAGGATAGGTATTATATTGTAAGACATCTGTAAAGGTTTAAGGCCTGTATTTCAGATCTCCACTACTCCTACAGACAACTACTGTACATGCTAAATAGCAACACAGACTCTTCTCTGTCCTCTAGCCTTCCCACATATTTGTTACAACAGGACAATGGTTATAGACAATGGGTCATTTTTCGGAACTAAATGCTCCCCTTGACACACACACGTCCACACACACACATTGAATTAAACCCCATTTTTGCACAGAATTAACATCCGAAGCTATCCTTAAGATGTTGGGCCACTTGACTCACTCCACGCAGGCCCACAGTCGTCATAATTGCAAATAGATTTGGTCAAATCTGTAATTATGGGAGCTTTTACCTTGGCGGTGTCAAAAACAGGAAAGACGGATGAGGAGGAGAGGGAGGAGAAAACAACAGAGAAGAGGAAAGGAGAAAAGAGGACAGGGGAGGAGGGGAGGAACACAGAGCTGCTTCGCAGGTGGAGAGGAGGAGGAGGAGGACGAGGAGAATCCAGGCAGTCAACATTCCCCAGTCCCTGTGTTATGTAACTTTCTTCCTCACACAGGGAGGGAAGTAGCACATGGCTAGGTTAGCACAGACTGGCTCCATTATCGATGCTGTGGGATGGAGGGGGCTTTCCAAGGTTTCACACAGACCAACAGACCGCAGATAGATGAAGAAATCCCCACATTGTATTGTGAAGGTCATGTTAAGGATCACATTCATGGTGGGGTCACAGAGTAGTTTGAATGTGAACTGCTGAGGCGAAGGGAGGTGAGTTTCTGAGGAATAGGATGTAAGGTTTTGTATTTTGGAGGTAATGGGTTATATACTGTCTGTCATTAAAACACCTTAGTAAGCAAGCACTCAATGATTAGCAATAGGAATGGCGTTTGGTCAGCATAATTTTCCCTTCACCCAGCCAGTCCAGTGTGATGTTGAGGGACGAGCCGTAACCAGATAAGCAGAACATACATTCTAATAGCTTGGGCGGAGAGGGAAAAAGCTGAGGGAAAAAGTAAAGAGGTCAGAAAGCACCTTCTCTCCGTCTGTGGCCAGTCAGCAGCACTATGGTCTGCTCTGCTATGTAGTGCACTCCGTGAGCTGCTTGACTGGCCTGGCCTTGAAGAGCTCTGCTATGTAGTGCACTCCGTGAGCTGCTTGTCTGGCCTGGCCTTGAAGGGCTCTGCTATGTAGTGCACTCTGTGAGCTGCTTGACTGGCCTGGCCTTGAAGAGCTCTGCTATGTAGTGCACTCTGTGAGCTGCTTGACTGGCCTGGCCTTGAAGGGCTCTGCTATGTAGTGCACTCTGTGAGCTGCTTGTCTGGCCTGGCCTTGAAGAGCTCTGCTATGTAGTGCACTCTGTGAGCTGCTTGTCTGGCCTGGCCTTGAAGGGCTCTGCTATGTAGTGCACTCTGTGCGCTGCTTGACTGGCCTGGCCTTGAAGAGCTCTGCTATGTAGTGCACTCTGTGAGCTGCTTGACTGGCCTGGCCTTGAAGGGCTCTGCTATGTAGTGCACTCTGTGAGCTGCTTGTCTGGCCTGGCCTTGAAGAGCTCTGCTATGTAGTGCACTCTGTGAGCTGCTTGACTGGCCTGGCCTTGAAGGGCTCTGCTATGTAGTGCACTCTGTGAGCTGCTTGACTGGCCTGGCCTTGAAGAGCTCTGCTATGGAGTGCACTCCGTGAGCTGCTTGACTGGCCTGGCCTTGAAGAGCTCTGCTATGGAGTGCACTCCGTGAGCTGCTTGACTGGCCTGGCCTTGAAGGGCTCTGCTATGTAGTGCACTCCGTGAGCTGCTTGACTGGCCTGGCCTGGAAGGGCTCTGCTATGTAGTGCACTGCGTGAGCTGCTTGAATGGCCTGGCCTAGAAGGGCTCTGCTATGTAGTGCACTCCGTGAGCTGCTTGACTGGCCTGGCCTAGAAGGGCTCTGCTATGTAGTGCACTGCATGAGCTGCTTGAATGGCCTGGCCTAGAAGGGCTCTGCTATGTAGTGCACTCCGTGAGCTGCTTGACTGGCCTGGCCTTGAAGGGCTCTGCTATGTAGTGCACTCTGTGAGCTGCTTGTCTGGCCTGGCCTTGAAGAGCTCTGCTATGTAGTGCACTCTGTGAGCTGCTTGACTGGCCTGGCCTTGAAGGGCTCTGCTATGTAGTGCACTGCATGAGCTGCTTGACTGGCCTGGCCTTGAAGGGCTCTGCTATGTAGTGCACTGCGTGAGCTGCTTGTCTGGCCTGGCCTTGAAGAGCTCTGCTATGTAGTGCACTCTGTGAGCTGCTTGACTGGCCTGGCCTTGAAGGGCTCTGCTATGTCGTGCACTGCGTGAGCTGCTTGAATGGCCTGGCCTAGAAGGGCTCTGCTATGTAGTGCACTGCATGAGCTGCTTGAATGGCCTGGCCTAGAAGGGCTCTGCTATGTAGTGCACTCCGTGAGCTGCTTGACTGGCCTGGCCTGGAAGGGCTCTGCTATGTAGTGTACTGCGTGAGCTGCTTGAATGGCCTGGCCTAGAAGGGCTCTGCTATGTAGTGCACTCCGTGAGCTGCTTGACTGGCCTGGCCTGGAAGGGAGGGAGGGAGGCCGAGATGGGTGAGGTGAATAGATGGGTGTGTTATGGCAGGTTAAACACACCTCGTGCCATGTTCTTTGACCCTGGGCTCTCTGGGGGTCAAGGAGGGAGGTGAGGGAAGGAGTGAGGGAGAGAGAGAGGGAGGAGTTGCCATCAGTAATGGCCTGAGCTCCTGGCTGCTCCTGGCTGGCCCGTCGGTAGTGAGGCTGGGAGACTGATTTAGTGTGACGTCCCTCTCCCTCTGTTTTCCTCCCTATTGATCTCCTGACATGCCGCCTCATGATAGTGCAGGCAGGACAGAAACGAGAAAAGACGAGAGGAGATAGACAGAGAGACAGACAGAGAGACAGACAGAGAGACAGACAGACAGACAGGCAGACAGGCAGGGAAGGATAGGGGGAGAGAGAGAAAGAGAGGGAGAGAAAGAAGGAGAGTGATGAGAGAGATTCTCTTTACAGCTCTATTTCTGGTCAGGGTCTGTAAGGACTAGTCCAACATCCCCCTGCTGAGTAAAGGGCATTCTTCTGTTCAATGCCAGACAAATAAACAAATCATGTTATAGTGTGCGTTTCTACATTGTAATAACAGTACATTGACTATACTTTTTTAAAGTACAAACAAAAAAACAAATGGCCTAAATAATAATTGATTCTGTAGCTCTTTAACCTGCTACACCTTGGATGTTTTTGGACAATCTGCTTTCACAGACACAAACCACACTGCTAATCTGCTCCCTTTACCTCACAGCATGGATACTATGTTTAATCATAGACAATGTTTCACCTCTCTGTCTCTCTCTCTCTTTCTGCTCTCACCTCCCAAATTGTAGTAAAAACAGCATCAATAATTAATGATCCAATTAATAGTTTACACTGGTTTCTATTGAGTTGTCAAAGTGATGGAGAGCCTGCTGGCAATGAACTCTTTCTCCACTGTCTCCTCCTCACGTTGTGCTGCTGCCGAAACCCTGAATCAGCACTTTGGTGGTGGGCCTCAGCGCCGGCTGCGCCAGGCCCGAGTGAAACCAACTGGCGGGGTGGGGGGGACTGCTGATGCTCACAATTTATGTCCATGATGAGTTTCCTGTTGGCTGAAGCACCCTCAGCTGGGTTTTTACCGGGCCTCACCAGGGCCACACCTGGGATCAGGGCCCAATTGTGGTTGGCACTGTTAGTTAAACAGGAGGAAGAGAGAGGCAACAGAGGGAGGCCACATTCTATAGACTGGGACAACAGTAGCCTAGACCAGCCCCGATCTGAGGGACGTGGCAGTGGCGGTGGATGGTGTGTGAATGTGTGTGAAAACCTTCAGATGAGCTGGAGAGAGAATGACTGCGGTTCCAGGGACTCACTCTTAGTTTAACACACTGCTTCGGTTCTGTGTCTATGTGATTTCAACATGTCGATTTGGATTTCAACATGTCGATTGGATTTCAACATGTCTGTGGGATTTCAACATGTCTATATCAGGATAAGGTAAGACCCAGATGCAGACCGTGTCGAAGTAACATTATTTATTACAGCAACAGAGGCAAATGTACAGGACGGCAGGCAGGCTCAGGGGCAGGCAGAGTGGTCTGGCAGGCGGGTTCAGGGTCAGGACAGGCAAGGGTCAAAAACCAGGAGGGCGAGAAAAAGAGAGGCTGGGAAAAGACAGGAGCTGACAGGACGAACGCTGGTCAGCTTGACAAACCAGACGAACTGGCAACAGACAAACAGAGAACACAGGTATAAGTACACAGGGAATAATGGGGAAGATGGGTGACACCTGGAGGGGAGGTGGACACAATCACAAAGACAGGTGAAACAGATCACGGCGTGACAGTCTATGGGATTTAAACATGTCTATGTGATTTAAACATGTCTATGGGATTTAAACATGTCTATGGGATTTAAACATGTCTATGGGATTTAAACATGTCTATGGGATTTAAACATGTCTATGGGATTTAAACATGTCTATGTGATTTAAACATGTCTATGGGATTTAAACATGTCTATGGGATTTAAACATGTCTATGTGATTTAAACATGTCTATGTGATTTAAACATGTCTATGGGATTTAAACATGTCTATGGGATTTAAACATGTCTATGGGATTTAAACATGTATATGGGATTTAAACATGTCTATGCGATTTAAACATGTCTATGGGATTTAAACATGTCTATGGGATTTAAACATGTCTATGGGATTTAAACATGTCTATGGGATTTAAACATGTCTATGGGATTTAAACATGTCTATGCGATTTAAACATGTCTATGGGATTTAAACATGTCTATGGGATTTAAACATGTATATGGGATTTAAACATGTCTATGGGATTTAAACATGTCTATGGGATTTAAACATGTCTATGTGATTTAAACATGTCTATGGGATTTAAACATGTCTATTCAATTGAATCATCTGTGACTGTTAGAATTGCAAGCCGTAAGCTGTTTGGGGCTATCATGGACACAATAGCAAAGTCATTTGGTTGCAGCAGCTGAGACAAAGAGAGGCAGGGAGAGGAGAGGCAGCGATGCTAAAGTGTGTTTATGGCGACTGGCAGCAACAACAGCTCAGTGTGTGTGTGTGTGTGTGTGTGTGTGGCAGGGAGGGTAATCAGTGTTGAGTGTTGTCAGCTGTTGGTTCCAGCGGGTCACGGAGGGCATAGCCCATCTGGGGACTTCCATAATGTTTTATCACTGGGCATAACTGTATACAGTAAGTGGTTTTAGTACCCACAGGGACGGGTGAAGGGATGGAGGGCTTGTGATAGGACCAGAGGACGGGTGAAGGGATGGAGGGCTTGTGATAGGACCAGAGGAGGGGTGAAGGGATGGAGGGCTTGTGATAGGACCAGGGGAGGGGTGAAGGGATAGAGGGCTTGTGATAGGACCAGAGGAGGGGTGAAGGGATGGAGGGCTTGTGATAGGACCAGAGGAGGGGTGAAGGGATGGAGGGCTTGTGATAGGACCAGAGGAGGGGTGAAGGGATGGAGGGCTTGTGATAGGACCAGGGGAGGGGTGAAGGGAAGGAGGGCTTGTGATAGGACCAGGGGAGGGGTGAAGGGATGGAGGGCTTGTGATAGGACCAGAGGACGGGTGAAGGGAAGGAGGGCTTGTGATAGGACCAGAGGAGGGGTGAAGGGATGGAGGGCTTGTGATAGGACCAGAGGAGGGGTGAAGGGAAGGAGGGCTTGTGATAGGACCAGGGGAGGGGTGAAGGGAAGGAGGGCTTGTGATAGGACCAGGGGAGGGGTGAAGGGATGGAGGGCTTGTGATAGGACCAGGGGAGGGGTGAAGGGATGGAGGGCTTGTGATAGGACCAGGGGAGGGGTGAAGGGATGGAGGGCTTGTGATAGGACCAGAGGAGGGGTGAAGGGATGGAGGGCTTGTGATAGGACCAGAGGAGGGGTGAAGTGAAGGAGGGCTTGTGATAGGACCAGGGGAGGGGTGAAGGGAAGGAGGGCTTGTGATAGGACCAGGGGAGGGGTGAAGGGATGGAGGGCTTGTGATAGGACCAGGGGAGGGGTGAAGGGATGGAGGGCTTGTGATAGGACCAGGGGAGGGGTGAAGGGATGGAGGGCTTGTGATAGGACCAGGGGAGGGGTGAAGGGATGGAGGGCTTGTGATAGGACCAGGGGAGGGGTGAAGGGATGGAGGGCTTGTGATAGGACCAGGGGAGGGGTGAAGGGATGAGGGGCTTGTGATAGGACCAGGGGAGAGGTGGAGGGATGGAGGGCTTGTGATAGGACCCGGGGAGAGGTGAAGGGATGGAGGGCTTGTGATAGGACCAGGGGAGGGGTGAAGGGATGAGGGGCTTGTGATAGGACCAGGGGAGAGGTGGAGGGATGGAGGGCTTGTGATAGGACCCGGGGGAGGGTGAAGGGATGGAGGGCTTGTGATAGGACCAGGGGAGGGGTGAAGGGATGGAGGGCTTGTGATAGGACCAGGGGAGGGGTGAAGGGATGGAGGGCTTGTGATAGGACCAGGGGAGGCGTGAAGGGATGGAGGGCTTGTGATAGGACTAGTGGAGGGGTGAAGGGATGGAGGGCTTGTGATAGGACCAGGGGAGAGGTGAAGGGATGGAGGGCTTGTGATAGGACCAGGGGAGGGGTGAAGGGATGTAGGGCTTGTGATAGGACCAGGGGAGGGGTGAAGGGATGGAGGGCTTGTGATAGGACCAGGGGAGGGGTGAAGGGATGGAGGGCTTGTGATAGGACCAGGGGAGGGGTGAAGGGATGGAGGGCTTGTGATAGGACCAGGGGAGAGGTGGAGGGATGGAGGGCTTGTGATAGGACCAGAGGAGGGGTGAAGGGATGGAGGGCTTGTGATAGGACCCGGGGAGGGGTGAAGGGATGGAGGGCTTGTGATTGGACCCGGGAGGGGTGAAGGGATGGAGGGCTTGTGATAGGACCATGGGAGGGGTGAAGGGATGGACGGCTTGTGATAGGACCAGGGGAGGGGTGAAGGGATGGAGGGCTTGTGATAGGACCAGGGGAGGGGTGAAGGGATGGAGGGCTTGTGATAGGACCAGGGGAGGGGTGAAGGGATGGAGGGCTTGTGATAGGACCAGGGGAGGGGTGGAGGGATGGAGGGCTTGTGATAGGACCAGGGGAGGGGTGAAGGGATGGAGGGCTTGTGATAGGACCAGGGGACGGGTGAAGGGATGGAGGGCTTGTGATAGGACCAGGGGAGAGGTGGAGGGATGGAGGGCTTGTGATAGGACCAGGGGAGGGTTGAAGGGATGGAGGGCTTGTGATAGGACCAGGGGAGGGGTGAAGGGATGGAGGGCTTGTGATAGGACCAGGGGAAGGGTGAAGGGATGGAGGGCTTGTGATAGGACCAGGGGAGGGGTGAAGGGATGGAGGGCTTGTGATAGGACCAGGGGAGGGGTGAAGGGATGGAGGGCTTGTGATAGGACCAGGGGAGGGGTGAAGGGATGGAGGGCTTGTGATAGGACCAGGGGAGGGTTGAAGGGATGGAGGGCTTGTGATAGGACCAGGGGAGGGGTGAAGGGATGGAGGGCTTGTGATAGGACCAGGGGAGGGGTGAAGGGATGGAGGGCTTGTGATAGGACCAGGGGAGGGGTGGAGGGATGGAGGGCTTGTGATAGGACCAGGGGAGGGTTGAAGGGATGGAGGGCTTGTGATAGGACCAGGGGAGGGGTGAAGGGATGGAGGGCTTGTGATAGGACCAGGGGAAGGGTGAAGGGATGGAGGGCTTGTGATAGGACCAGGGGAGGGGTGAAGGGATGGAGGGCTTGTGATAGGACCAGGGGAGGGGTGAAGGGATGGAGGGCTTGTGATAGGACCAGGGGAGGGGTGAAGGGATGGAGGGCTTGTGATAGGACCAGAGGAGGGGTGAAGGGATGGAGGGCTTGTGATAGGACCAGGGGAGGGGTGAAGGGATGGAGGGCTTGTGATAGGACTAGTGGAGGGGTGAAGGGATGGAGGGCTTGTGATAGGACCAGGGAGGGGTGAAGGGATGGAGGGCTTGTGATAGGACCAGGGGAGGGGTGAAGGGATGGAGGGCTTGTGATAGGACTAGTGGAGGGGTGAAGGGATGGAGGGCTTGTGATAGGACTAGTGGAGGGGTGAAGGGATGGAGGGCTTGTGATAGGACCAGGGGAGGGGTGAAGGGATGGAGGGCTTGTGATAGGACCAGGGGAGGGGTGAAGGGATGGAGGGCTTGTGATAGGACCAGGGGAGGGGTGGAGGGATGGAGGGTGTGTGATAGGTCCCGGGGAGGGGTGGAAGGATGGTGATAAGAGGAGGATGGCTGATTGTTTTGGAGAGGACCTGACCTTGCTCTGCCTTGCAGTGTCTCGGGCCAGCCTTGAAAGATTTTCATGAATATTAATGTCGAAATGATTTACTGTTTACTCAGCTTCCAAAGACGTGATCCTCAACACTCTTGATAGCAACCCTAGAGTAAAGCTACAGACCAGGCTATACATTGAGAGAGATATTGAGAGAACATCTGATCTCCCTTCCTCCCCAAATCTAACAACATTTGCAGCATAAAGCTATTTTTATATGCTTCCAACTGAATTCCCTGACTTCTCCCAGATTGAGTTAAGTATTCACCAGGCTAACTGCTTTATGGAGACCTGTCCTTTATAGCTCCATTAGATTATTCTCTTTTCACAGGAAGTGATGCGAAGGAAATGATGCGTGCAGCTTTGGGTTGCAAAAATGCACTGGTTCTATTTAACCTTACCTGTTCCCTGCAGACGTATTGGCACACTGTGCAGTGTGTACTACAGTCATTTGTACTCGCACACGCCTACTGTAAAATCAATCTAGTTGTTTCAGCTAATTATTCTTATGTAACTGGTTCCACAGCCTATTTTTGGTTTACTCAACTTTTCGGTCCAAATGTTACCTGAACAACAATTTTGCGCATTTTACCTAAAATAAAGGCTGTGTAACTAGTTACACACAAACACAGCGTTTTCAACACAGGGTTTAAACACTGTTTCCCATGCTTGTTCAATGAACCATAAACAATGAATGAACATGCACCTGTGGAACGGTCGTTAAGACACTAACAGCTTACAGACGGTATGCAATTAAGGTCACAGTTATGAACACTTAGGACATTAAAGAGGCCTTTCTACTGACTGAAAAACACCAGAAGATAGATGCCCAGGGTCCCTGCTCTTAGGCATGCTGCAAGGAGGCATGAGGACTGCAGATGTGGCCAGGGCAAGTTTGTATGATGGCAATTTGCAAATACTCCAGAATGTTATGAAGAGTGATAGGTTGAATTGCAAAAAATTGCAAAGTCCCTGTTTACCATGCAAATGAACTGAATCATTTCCACTGCATTTCAGCCCTGCCACAAAAGGACCAGCTGACATCATGTCAGTGATTCTCTCGTGTTGATGAGGACAAGGCCTGAGATCATTCTGTCATGCTGATTGAGTTCAAACAACAGACTGGAAGCTTCAAAAGGAGGGTGGTGCTTGGAATCATTGTTCTTCCTCTGTCAACCATGGTTACCTGCAAGGAAACACGTGCCGTCATCATTGCTTTATACAAAAAGGGTTTCACAGGCAAGGATATTGCTGCCAGTAAAATTGCACCTAAATCAACCATTTATCGGATCATCAAGAACTTCAAGGAGAGCGCTTCAATTGTTGTGAAGAAGGCTTTTCAGGGCGCCCAAGAAAGCCTAGCAAGCGCCAGGACTGTCTCCTAAAGTTGATTCAGCTGCGGGATCGGGGCACCACTAGTACAGAGCTTGCTCAGGAATGGAAGCAGGCAGGTGTGAGTGCATCTGCACGCATAGTGAGGCGAAGACTTTTGGAGGGTGGCCTGGTGTCAAGAAGGGCAGCAAGGAAGCCACTTCTCTCCAGGAAAAACATCAGGGACAGACTGATATTCTGCAAAAGGTACAGGGATTGCACTGCTGAGGACTGGGGTAAAGTCATTTTCTCTGATGAATCCTCTTTCCGATTGTTTGGGGCATCCAGAAGAAATATTGTCCGGAGAAGACAAGGTGAGTGCTACCATCAGTCCTGTGTCATGCCAACAGTAAAGCATCCTGAGACCATTCATGTGTGTGGTTGCTTCTCAGCCAAGGGAGTGGGCTCCCTCACAATTTTGACTAAGAACACAGTCATGAATAAAGAATGGTACCAACACATCCTCTGAGAGCAACTTCTCCCAACCATCCAGGAACAGGTTGGTGACGAACAATGTCTTTTCCAGCATGATGGAGCACCTTACCATTATGCAAAAGTGATAACTAAGTGGCTCTGGGAACAAAACATCGATATTTTGGGTCCATGGCCAGGAAACTCCCCACACCTTAATCCCATTGAGAACTTGTGGTCAATCCTCAAGAGGTGGATGGACAAACAAACCCCACAAATTCTGACAAACTCCAAGCATTGATTATGCAAGAATGGGCTGCCATAAGTTAGGATGTGGCCCAGAAGTTAATTGACAGCATGCCAGGGCGGATTGCAGAGGTCTTGAAAAAGAAAGTTCAACATATTGACTCTTTGCATCAACTTCATGTAATTGTCAATAAAAGCCTTTGACACTTATGAAATGCTTGTAATTATACTTCAGTATTCCATAGTAACATCTGACAAAAATATCTAAAGACACTGAAGCAGCAAACTTTGTGGAAATTAATATTTGTGTCATTCTCAAACTTTTGACCACGACTTTACTCTGGAGCGGGATCGATTTTGGAGGTAGAGGTTCCGTCATAGTCTGGGGCGTTGTGTCATAGCATCATCGGACTGAGCTTGTTGTCATTACAGGCAATCTCAATGCTGTGCGTTGCAGGGAAGACATCCTCCTCCCTTCCTACAGGCTCAGCCTGACATGACCCCCCAGCATGACAATGCCACCAGCCATACTGCTCGTTCTGTGCGTGATTTCCTGCAAGACAGGAATGTCGGTGTTCTACCATGGCCAGCGAAGAGCCCGGATCTCATTACCATTGAGCACCCTCCCCCCAACCCCAGAAATGTCCGGGAACTTCCAGGTGCCTTGGTGGAAGAGTGGGGTAACATCTCACAGCAAGAACTGGCAAATCTGGTGAGGAGGAGATATGCACTGCAGTACTTAATGCAGCTGGTGGCCACACCAGATACTGACTGTTACTTTGTTCAGGGACACATTATTCCATTTCTGTTAATCACATGTCTGTGAAACTTGTTTAGTATATGTCTGTTGTTGAATCTTGTTATGTTCATACAAATATTTACACATTTTGTTGACAGTGAGATGACGTTCATATTTTTACTGACTTTATGTCACTGGTATCAAATATGTGAGTTGAAAACATTGTTAAAAGTGCTGTGTGTGTGTTAACATTTGCACAGCCTTTTTTTTTTGTCAAGATGCCCAAATAATAATTTATAGTTGAAAAAACACATTTTAAATTGACTGAAGTTTTGTCAAGTCGGAGCTAACTTTGGGGAAACACATTTTGTTTAGTTCAGCTCTTAGACCGAAAAGTTGAGTTTTCTTTTTAACAGTGCATACTGTACATACGCCAAGCTATGTATCGACAAATCGGCAATGGAGACAGATCCAGTGTCCTGAATGGTACATAGTGACAAAATGGGCGAGCAAGTGGCTGGCCGTACCTCATACTTCATCGCTGTATGCTTTTAATAGGAATCATTTCATGATGCCGAATTTGTCTTATTGGGTTGTAAAATTAGTGGCCTATGGAAGCTAATAGTACTTCTAAATAGGAGTGTTTATCAGGAATGTTTAATGTGTTGATATATCTTTCGTTGGCTGAGAGATATAGACGGAGAGCGAGACAGACACGAATATCTTATGTTAACTTCAAAGAAAGAGCACTACAAAATGACTCCTCCTCTCGACAGGCCTCCTCAGCGCGCCGTACCTCTCCTTCTGTCAGGGACGACTTCCATCCCGCCTTCAACATTCACTACTTCTCACTCTTTTAATTACCATCATCAACCAGAGGAAACGCTGCTGAAGTCTATAACAACATGATGTTGTTCTAGAAAGCAGGTCCAGAAGTCATGTTGGATCTAAAGATGATGATCTCTCTATCAGGAGAGCGATGGGTTGAGGATGGAGGGAGGAGAGGGAGAAGTGGAGGACCGAGGAAGAGAAGAGCGAGAGAGAGAGAGAGATGGGCATTTACAGGGGCTAGTTCTTGATTCGTCTGAGCGAGCCAGTCTCCATCGATCCCCCTGACCCACATCAGACAGGTTACAGACAGACAGACTGACTGAGCCTTATTGGAAAAAGTGCACACACAGAGAACAGACACAGAGAAAAAGATGAACTCTCTCCATGACTGCTGAAGTCCCTGCCTGGCCTTCTGGGCTGAGGGAATATGTCTCTCTCTCACATACCCAGACCCAGGCTGGTAAGATAGTAGGACGCACGGACGCTATCTTCATTTGAACAATGTGAATTTCTGTCTGTCGATTGCTTTAAAGTTACGACTGCAGAGAGTTACAACGATGTCTTTGGCTAGTTTGCTTCAATAGAATGTCTTGGAAAAGAGGTTTGACTGGCAACATGAGTGAATGATTTATAAGAGTGTTGGGCCTGGTTTGCTCTTGCAACCAATGAGAATTGTTCCAAGACTAAACGCAACCTAAATGGTCTGTGCTTGTGTTGTCTGAATGTGTGTTCATAGTAGTCATGGTCATGTACTCTGTGCTGTATACCATCGCAGTATTGACTTAAGGGAGGCCCATCTACTGTGGGTGGACTGTATGTTTCTACTCTCTTCACAGGAGCTATTGTTGTTCACCTGTGAGTGTGTGTGTCTGCGTGTGTGTGTGTCAGCACTGTATGTTGGGGTTCTGTGGTCCTCACCTTTCCCTCTCACTGTCTTCTTTTGTGTGTGTGTGTGTGTGTGTGTGTGTGTGTGTGTGTGTGTGTGTGTGTGTGTGTGTGTGTGTGTGTGTGTGTGTGTGTGTGTGTGTGGCTCCCACAGGAGATTTGGATGGCCACTGGTTGGACCATGCGTCATGGCATAGCAGCGAGGCCTCCCCAATGTCTTTGGTGAGACATGCGGAGCCCTGCCCCTAACCCCCCTCCCCCTCCCCTTTCCTCCCCCTCTCAGAGTCCTTTGTCATTTCATGTTTGCTTTGTTTTATTTACACCTCCGCATGGGTTTTCTTCTTTCTTTCTGTTTTTTATCCCACACCTGTAGGGGACAGTCAAAGGGGGAAAAGAAAAACTATTGAGCAGGCATTTTTGTGCGACTCAACACACAACACCTTATCTGAGAGGCAAAAGAAAATGGTTCGCTTTGGGGGCCACTCATTGGAAGAGGACGCAGAATGGTGCGAACCCCAGGTTAAAGACTCTGGCGTTGACACATGCAGTAGCACTACCCTAAACGAGGACAATCAGCATAGCCATAGTGAGAAGGTACTGGAGTCTATGTAGCCAAAATATCTGCTTTTTGTTCTTTTTTCTTTATTTTTCTTTACCTACCTCCTCGGTCTTTATCTGTCACTAATCGTTAAATAGTAGATATGTTTATTCTTTTAAAAATTTGAATTGATTAATTTTCCTTTGAACTTCGTCTTTATTATTATTCCGGGGAATTGATCAGATTGATTTCATTTCGACAGCAGCTTGCTGGGTGTTGCTGAAATAGGAGATGGGGAACCTCTCTTTTGTTCTGCTGTTTGCTCTCTAGCAGCATAAAGATCCATCCAGGAGCATTAAAACACAACCCTCTTTTTGTCATGGCACACAGCGATGTCCACTCCTCTAGTTGCATGTTGCTAGTTGCTCTGTCTGTTTTGTTATTTTTACTGTAGCGGCCATCTTAGTAACGTTACAGTAGGGTAACGACACCTACCTCTCACAGACACAGGCCTTTAGTCCAGTCCCTCACTGGAATGACCCCTCCTCTCCCAACATACACTACCTAGTCAAGTCATTATCCCCCCTAGATCTCCACTCAGTCTAATACCAAAACTAAACCAAGCACTTATAACAGGGACGATTGGATTTGTTTTGCACAGACAAAGTTATGTTTTTCTTTTTTTCCCTTCCACTGTCATGTTTGTTGTGATTTCATATATATTTTTTTTTCTCTTCATCTTGGCCTTAATCATCGCCCTGTGCTATTCTTTTGGGAGTTTTGTCCATAAATCCTACTTCAGTTCACCTCTTTTTTTTTTTTTTTTGTTGCATAATTACATTTTTCTTCATCTGCTTCTACCTGCTCCATTGTGTAGCAGGGCAGAGAGAGGTGGAGTGCTGTGTGTAGCAGGGCAGAGAGAGGTGGAGTGCTGTGTGTAGCAGGGCAGAGAGTGGTGGACTGCAGTCTTAACCTCCCTCTTCCTTCAGCTAAGGCCTCCCTCACAGACCATCAGACAAAATCTACACTCATCCAAACTCAACTGGATTTGATGCCAATGTGGCTGAGTTTTAAGTGAGATGTTCTAGATACAGTGCAGATTTTCTCAGATGGTTTGTGTGGAGCCTCTGCTCTGCGGGGACTAAGAGGGTGTGATGGTTTGCCTATTTTACCCTGCATGGGGTGCTGAATGCTCTCTACCTCTTTCCTGTTGGCAGGATCACACACGCCCTGGCATTGGATGTGCAAAATGTTAAATTTTCATTGTGTGATACATTTATCATAACATACCTAGAAAAATGTGAATTGAATCGTTTTAGTGAAAATAGTACCTAAAATCAGATTGAAGTACTTCCATGAAGTATGTTTTTGGACATAGTTAATCACTGCTTAAAATGCGGGCTGTGGTATTGTAAATATTGTTTTATTTTGCCATTGTTTTAACATTTTGCCTTCAACTACAGTACGTATACACAGTAACTGTGATGCAGGAGATACAATTATTTCTTTTGAGTTTGGTTATCTAATTGATTTTGATTTACTTTTATTATCTAATTGTGACAATCTGGCTAATCCCAAAAGAAAAAACAGTTTATATTATCTGAAATGGAAAGGATAGAGACAGAGCTATAATCACCAGATTAGATAACTAACCAGAGCTTGTGTGATCGTTCATTATCTCAAGTGAAGTGATACCCCCCCACCTCACCCCACCCTTCACATGATACACACTTTTCTGAAGAAGTCTTTTTTAAAGTGATTGAAGTGAATCTGGTGTGGATGAGTTGTAAAACACGAGGTGTGTTGTTGCTGTGTGTGTTCCTATAGCATCCAGTGACATGGCAGCCCTCCAAAGATGGGGAGCGCCTAATAGGGCGGATTCTGCTCAACAAGCGGATGAAGGATGGAAGTGTACCTCGAGACTCAGGAGCACTGCTGGGACTGAAGGTGAGTCTGCCCCGTCTGTCTGACCTCTCTGGCTGGACTTCTGTCTATCTACTGGGACCAGTCTGACCTGATGGTCAGAGGCCATTTATTATTTCAGCTGTCCATCACTATTCAAAGGTTGCTTTCCAAATGGTATCCTACTCCGTATGTAGAGAGAATGTAGGCCTCGCTAAAGAGTATACACAGCGGATATATGTCTTATTGACATAATGTTCTGGTTGTAAACTGGTTTTGTGGTTGAGGAAAAAGACGTTGCTGAAAAGACATGAACAAACCGTCCTTATGAACATCTAGTACAACCTGATCATAACATCATAATGGAGTCCTTACTACCAGGTATTCAGGGCTCAAAAGGCCCGTACCGAAGATCATCTAAACATTTTGGATTGATATTTTTGAATTGTATATTATGAGTGGACACTACACCTTGGTATCAGAACAAAATAAGAACGCTCAGATTCTTCACCACAATAAGCAATGTTTTCATATTATTTGTAGAAACTATGTGGTGGCTATTTTTATCTGCATATACATTTTGAAGTGATATGTGTGGGTGCCTTGCCTAATTATGAATGACATAATTGTATTATTCATGATTTAATATTAATTAGGCGGCAAATTATTTCCTTGATTTAATATTAATGAGCTGTGTCTTGATATCAAATTCTTTATGTTCATGACTGTGTTCCAAAAGGCACCCTATTCCCTATATAGTGTGCTACTTTTAACCAGGGACCTGGTAGTAGTGCACTATATAAGGAGTAGTGTACCATTTAGGACTCAGTCTTTAAACTACCAGATGCCGTGAGAGCGTACTATGCAGTGTGGTTATGTAGAAAAGCCTATTTGAAATGTTCAGTCAGAGACAATGTCCCTTTACTGTAGATAGGGAGATCACATCTGAAACATTGGGATTGTACAGCTTATTCCCCATTATGTACAGTACTGTAACTGGGCTACTAAACATATGTCCCATATTTACAGTATCTCATGATTCGATGGGTAGATTTTCTGAATTAAAATATCTTAGGTTTTCTTAACTCTTCCTAATGCATTCATTTGAATGATCTGTGCGGCTTGGGCTGGTTTAAGATCTGAGCACACACAGCTAGCCAAAGCACAGTGAGGGGCTAGCACAGTGAGGGCCATCAGGAGAGAAAAGGAAAGTGGCAAGATGGGAAATCATTAATGATTGAATGAGCTTCCTGAATTGGTATGTTTGTGTCTAGTCAGTGCCTCTTTGTGCTGTACGGTACGCTATGTGTTTCTCCTCGCTCAGCAGCAAGCAGTGACCAGCCAGTCTGTTTGTCTCTCTCTCTTTTTAACTATCTCTATCTATCCATCTCTCACTCTCTGTCCCTTTCCCTTTCCCGCTCTCTCTCGCCCGGCTGTTACATAAAGCCATTTAATTTAGGAGTCTTCCCTAAGCTCCTTTGTATGTTGGCATTCAACTGCCATTAAGAGGGGATTTTATTTGTCTGATGCCTGTGGAGGGAGAGCGGTTCAGGGGCTTACAGAGTAGAGCAGAGCTGGGCCCCCTGTCCTGCTATAGGCCCCCCAGGCCTCAAGTGTTCCAGCACAATGGAGAGAGAGGTGGCCCCAGGGTTCCAACACAACACACAGGGACATTCAACATTATGAAAAGAGATGTACATTTTGACTAAACACGTAGATACTTTCTCTATTCAAGAATAGCACCCTATGGGCAGAATGATGCTATGTGGCTACATATGCAATTAGAATTAGGCCTAGATCTGCAGGTTGTATTTTACCATGTGCGAATTCAATTCACACATGGATTTGGTCAAACATGGTCAATAAATATGTTTCTATGAAACAAAGTGATCAGTGCATCCATGTTCCTT
Source organism: Oncorhynchus nerka (assembly GCF_034236695.1). NCBI lineage: Eukaryota > Metazoa > Chordata > Actinopteri > Salmoniformes > Salmonidae > Oncorhynchus > Oncorhynchus nerka. Next base: position 35,976,362 of record NC_088409.1, on the reverse strand, counting down.
CCCTGCCAGGCTGCTTACACCATACTGAGGGTGTGATTATATTACAGTTTAATACTATATACTACTACTATACATGTTGATGTGTGTTGCTTCCCTCATAGGTGGTGGGTGGAAAGATGACAGAATCTGGTAGACTTTGTGCTTTCATCACTAAAGTGAGGAAAGGAAGTCTAGCGGATACTGTTGGACACCTCAGACCAGGTACCTACTGATCTGATTTTTATACTCTACATCCCTTACCATGTTTAGAACTACACTTATTATGTGTAGAACTACATTTACCATGTTTAGAACTTCATTTGCTATGTTTAGAACTACATTAGCCATGTTTAGAACTTCACTTACTATGCTTAGAACTACACTTATCATGCTTAGAACTACGCTTACTACCTTTAGAACTACACATACTATGCTTAGAACTACATTTACCACATTTAGAACTACACTTACTGTTTTGAACTGCATTTACCATGTTTAGAAGTACACTTACTGTACTTAGAACTACATTTACCATGTTTAGAACTACACTTACTGTGTTTAGAACTGCATTTACCATGTTTGGAACTACATTTACCATGTTTAGAACTACATTTACCATGTTTAGAACTTCACTTGCTATGTTTAGAACTACATTAGCCATGTTTAGAACTTCACTTACTATTCTTAGAACTACACTTATCATGCTTAGAACTACGCTTACTACCTTTAGAACTACACATACTATGCTTAGAACTACATTTACCACATTTAGAACTACACTTACTTTTTTTTTACCTGAATTTACCATGTTTAGAAGTACACTTACTGTGTTTAGAACTGCATTTACCATGTGTAGAAGTACACTTACTGTGTTTAGAACTACACTTATAGATTATTTCAAGCACGCTGAAGATTGTCAATACATTTCTCATGTACACAGCACTGTAGATTTAATAAGCTACTTCAGTGATTCAAGAAACATTTGGATTACTTGGTGAACTGGTGCTGAACTGGGTCAGAACCTTGTTTAAACTTCTGACACCCTTTGACCTTCATTTAATAGCACTAATTACAACATGTATGAACTAGACAGATGTGCTGTTATTTGTTACCATAAGGGTTGCGACCGAGGCCTATTCAATTATTTATAATATTTCCTTACCAGGAAGACTACAATGCTGTACTGTTTGTTTATGTGTGCTGTGTTTTCTACAATACCATTCATATTCTCCTTTTTTTCCATCCTGTGGGCCTGCTCATGTTTATAACTACATGGATCATGTTTTGAACTATATTTATAACTATGCTTCCCATGTTCATAAGTGCACCTTGTCAGCTGACGTCTTGATGTGTGGATGACTGACAGCATCTCTTGTTTTACAGGCGACCAGGTGCTGGAGTGGAACGGGAGGTTTTTACAAGGAGCCACATTTAAAGAAGTTTACAATATCATTCTAGAATCAAAGCCAGAACCCCAGGTGGAACTGGTGGTCTCAAGGCCCATAGGGTAAGACCTCACAACAGCAACTACACTTATTACTACTGAACCATCAAAAAACTACAGTGTATTCACATTCATACATTTGTAAAAAATATGTTTCTGGCAGAGGAGAGAGAAGATGTGAGAAAAGGAGAAAAGGGGGCTGAGTGTATTTGAATGTAATTTGTTTTGCTTGTTTATTTAACATATCTGCCTCCCAACCCTCCCTCCCAATATCCCTCCCCTCCATCAGTCCTCCAGTGTGATGACAGTGTCAGAGGCTCATATGGGACTAGCAGTGCGGCACAGTGAAATGAACGGTGGCTGCTGCCTCCCTCTCTCTGTCTCTCTCGCTCTCGCTGTGTCTCACTACCCACTCTCCCCCTCTCTCTCTCTCTCTCTCTCTCTCTCTCTCTCTCTCTCTCTGTGTCTCACTACCCACTCTCCCCCCTCTCCTCCACAAACAGCGGGATGCCAATTGTTTTTGAAAGTAGAGATACCCAGAGAAATCAGAAACCCCTTTGCTTTGTCAGTGTCTATATTTGTCCTGCTTTGTATTGCTGAGGGAGGGAGCTGCTGTACAGGAGAATTAAGACTAATGCTCTTCTTTGGACCATTAAAATACAGTGCATTCAGCATTAGCACCAATTTATCCCCTCTTCCTTCCTCCCCCCCCTCTCTCCTTTTAGAGATATTCCTCGGATACCAGACAGCACACATGCACAACTGGAATCAAGTAAGTCTGGCTTTTCTTTCATTTACCAATGATAACTAATTAGCCTGTGTTAATTAATTAACCTTGAAATATCAAGCTAAGGTATTGTCAGGGAGAGGTGATGATATCTAATTTCTATCTCTCTACCCTACTTGCTTTCTTTCTCTCTCTCTCTCTCCTCCCCCTCCTCTTTCTCTCTCCCTCTTCCTCTCCTTGAAGTATGTTACCAAAATCACAGTGTTTCAGATTTGATCATGTGACCTCCTCCCTGTCTCTCCTGTCTCAGGTTCGAGTTCCTTTGAGTCTCAGAAGATGGATCGCCCCTCTATCTCTGTCACGTCTCCCATGAGCCCCGGGATGCTGCGGGACGCCCCCCAGTACCTGTCAGGACAGCTCTCAGTGAGTACCCTACTACAATACCCACAATACACCCTGGCTCTGTCTGGGCCTACATTACCTGCAGGAAAGGATCATACAGTGTAGATTCACACAGAGGGTTTGAGAACAGATGTTTTCTTTCTCTGCAGTATTCAGGGAGAGTAGCTGGAGCTCTGGAGAGTAGCTGGAGCTCTGGAGAGTAGCTGGAGCTCTGGAGAGTAGCTGGAGCTCTGAGAGTTGTTCAGTTAGACCCATCCCAACCCAGCATAGGACCACAGATCATGTTACCCTGAACCATGTTGCTTATTATCTGATGCCTAATATACTCTTGGGGGAAGTGAGTAAAAGGCTTAACTCTGAAACTCAGGAGGCCAGACGGAAATAGACTAATGCTAACCTCCAGCACTTATTTTAAATAACACTCAGGATATTTAGTTTCTTGGAGAAAAAAACAAAGAGTGTTATGAAATAGTCACAGCTTTTCAATACCTTTCCTTATGATAACACATCCACTTTATATGTGATTATAAATAGCTTGATTTATTTCCTGATATCTTTTTATCAAAAAATATACCAGTCGATATCAGTCAATATATAACAGTCTATCAAGTCCATAGTGTATTTGTTTACCAGAAGAGTTGAGAAGGTTTGATAGTTGACTGTGTGTCTGTAAACACTGTACACCTTTTACTGTAATGTTGCTCTCCAGTAAAACTGCTCCTAGAGCCAGAGAAGGAAGAGAAGGAATCTTTTGATGTCAGTGTTCTTTCTGCTTGTTGTTGTTTTCTTTGGTGAGGAGGGGGAGATCTAATCTGTGCTGCTGCTAGCGTCTCCGCCTGGCTCCTCTCCTCTCCTGTCTATATGTAACAGGAGCATGGCAGAGCAGAGTGAGAGCCAGGGAGTGAAGGAGCACAGAGAGAGGTAGCAGGCACACACAGGCCCTCCAGTATTCATAGGCCTACACCCAGGAGGCCCATGCTGACAGTTATGACGCAAATAGAGCCCAATCAGCCAATCATGCTGCAGTTGTGATCTCTGCAATCCCTACCTGTAGCACTCAGCCCCACACCACTCAGGTCCAGAAGTTCTCTCCATTTCATCAATGAGCTGACCTTGAAACCAAAACAAGAGTATTTGAATCGTACTGTAGTTAATATACTGTAGTTATACTGTAATTAATATACTGTAGTTAATATACTGTAGTTATACTGTAATTAATATACTGTAGTTGATATACTGTAGTTATACTGTAGTTATACTGTAATTAATATACTGTAGTTAATATACTGTAGTTATACTGTAGTTAATATACTGTAATTAATATACTGTAGTTATATTGTAATTAATATACTGTAATTAATATACTGTAGTTGATATACTGTAGTTATACTGTAATTAATATACTGTAGTTATACTGTATTTAATATACTGTAATTAATATACTATAGTTGATATACTGTAGTACACTACCTTGTTGGATCAAGTGCCAGCTGAACATTACGTTGGATGCAGTTAGAAATTGTAATGTTTTTTAATTATTATTTGTATTATTTTCAAACCTTGTTGAGGGAACAATTGGATTTCAATACGTCATTGTGACGCAAATGTTAAATGAAGAAAGGAAGGAAAGTTACAGTCCAGAGAGCACGGGAGGGAATGCTTAGTTAGAAGTCATCAATCATTTTCTGTGAAAACAGGAGCAGAGCAGCCTCTTCCTCTCTCTGAGGATTACAGTGTGGAGGTACAGGAACCCACAGATAAGGCTCCAAGACAATAAAGCACATTAGTGAATAATGAGATGCAGATTGATGCTAATGAACGGCGGGGAAAAACACACACATCGCTAGATTGACTCTCCGTCCCCTCCTCCTCAAAATGTGTTTGTGTTATTGTGGCACTGGTTCGAGTCCAGTGAGTGTGTTTTGTTGGTTGTTTTATGTTTTTTTGTGGTTTTATTGCATTTTTCTATGTTGTTGTTTAATTTTGCTTACCCAGAGCCAAAGCCTTAGTAGAAGAACAGCGCCTTTTGTCCCTAGGGTCCAGGTAAACACCTGTCTGACTCACAGACTGACTCTCTTTGGTCTTCGCTCGCCTTTTTCTGTTGCCTTTTTGCTTTCCTCCATCTTGGAAAATGCATACCAGGGAAATGGCGGCATCTTTCCCTTGCAGTGCGGTGCATTATGTCATTATTATTATTATTATTATTATTCATTTATACCATATAACATGATCATACGGTTATGACAGGAGTCTCGACTCTTTGCATGACTAACTGATCTAAAGGAAATATTTCAGAGAGACACCCTTCCATTGCCAGATCCTGTAGCCTACACTCAACAGCAACAACAAGCTCAAACACATGGCCAGATCCTGTAGCCTACACTCAACAGCAACGACAAGCTCAAACACATGGCCAGATCCTGTATCCTACACTCAACAGCAACGACAAGCTCAAACACATGGCCAGATCCTGTAGCCTACATTCAACATCAACGACAAGCTCAAACACATGGCCAGATCCTGTAGCCTACATTCAACAGCAACGACAAGCTCAAACACATGGCCAGATCCTGTAGCCTACACTCAACAGCAACGACAAGCTCAAACACATGGCCAGATCCTGTAGCCTACATTCAACAGCAACGACAAGCTCAAACACATGGCCAGATCCTGTAGCCTACATTCAACAGCAACGACAAGCTCAAACACATGGCCAGATCCTGTAGCCTACACTCAACAGCAACGACAAGCTCAAACACATGGCCTGATCCTGTAGCCTACATTCAACAGCAACGACAAGCTCAAACACATGGCCTGATCCTGTAGCCTACACTCAACAGCAACGACAAGCTCAAACATTATTTGTCACATGCGCAGAATACAACAAGTGTAGACCTTACTGTGAGATGTTTACTTACAAGCCCTTAACCAACAGTGCAGTTCAAGAAGGGCTAAGAAAATATTTACCAAATAAACAAGTCAAAAATAATAAAAAGTAACACAATAACATAACAATAACGAGGCTATATACAAGGGTACAGAGTCAATGTGTGGGGGAACACGTTAGAGGTCATTTGTACATGTAGGTAGGGGTGAAGTGACTATGCATTTGAAGTGACTGGCCATTTGATCAATTGTTCAGCAGTGTTATGGCTTGGGGATAGAAGCTGTTAAGGAGCCTTTTGGTCCTAGTCTTGGCGTCCTGGTACCGCTTGCGGTAGCAGAGAAAACAGTCTATGATTTGGGTGACTGGAGTCTCTGACAATTTCATGGGCTTTCCTCTGACACCGCCTATTATATAGGTCCTAGATTGCAGGAAGCTTGGCCCCAGTGATGTACTGGGCCGCACGCACTTCCCTCTGTAGCACCTTACGGTCAGATGCTGACCGGTCAGATGCTGAGCAGTTGCCATACCAGGCGTTGAGGCAAATGGTCAGGATGCTCTCGATGGTGCAGCTATTAGAACTTTTTGAGGATATGAGGGCCCATGCCATGTCTCCTGAGGGGGAAAAGGTTTTGTCGTGCCCTCTTCACGACTGTCTTGGTGTGTTTGGACCATGATAGAGCGTTGGTGATGGAGTTTCAAGGAACTTGAAACTCTCGACCCGCTTCACTACAGCCCCGTTGATGTTGATGTGGGCCTGTTCGGCCCACCTTTTCTTGTAGTCCACGATCAGCTCCTTTGTCTTGCCCACATTGAGGGAGAAGTTGTTGTCCTGGCACCACACTGCCAGTTGTCTGACCCCCTCCCTATAGGCTGTCTCATCATTGTCGTGGACAGGCCTACCACTGTTGTGTCGTCTGAAAACTTGGAGTCATGCTTGGCCACGCAGTCGTGGGTGAACAGGGAGTACAGGAGGGGACTAAGTACACCCCCCTAAGGGGCTCCAGTGTTGAGGATCAGAGTGGCAGACGTGTTGTTGCCTACCCTTACCACCTGAGGGCGGTCCATCAGGAAGTCCAGGATCCAGTTGCAGAGGGAGGTATTTAGTCCCAGGGTCCTTAGCTTAGTGATGAGCATCGTGGGCACTATGGTGTTGAACGCTGAGCTCTAGTTAATGAACAGCATTCTCACATAGGTGTTGCTTTTGTCCAGGTGAGAAAGGGCAGTGTGAAGTGCGATTGAGATTGAGTCAACTGTGGATCTGTTGGGACGGTATGCGAATTGGAGTGGATCTAGGGTATCCTGGAGGATGCTGTTGACGTGAGCCAAGACTTTCAAAGCACTTCATGGCTACCGACGTGAGTGCTACGGGGTGGTAATCATTTAGGCAGGTTACCTTCACTTCCTTGGGCACAGGGACTGGTCTGCTTGAAACATGTAGGTATTACAGGCTCAGTCAGAGAGAGGTTGAAAATGTCAGTGAAGTCACATGTCAGTTGGTCCGCGCATGCTTTGAGTACACGTCCTGGTAATCCATCTGGCCCTGTGGCTTTGAATGTTGACCTGTTTAAAGGTCTTGCTCACATCGGCTACCGAGAGCGTTATCACACAGTCATCCAGAGTAGCTGGTGCATTTAGCTCATCTGGTAGGCTCGCGTCACTGGGCAGCTCGTGTCTAGGTTTCCCTTTGTAGTCTGTAATAGTTTTGAATATGACATGCTGGTAAAAATTTGGAAAACTGATTGAAGTTTTCCTGCATTAAAGTCCCCGGCCACTAGGCGCGCCACTTCTGGGTGAGCATTTTCTTGTTTGCTTATGGCCTTGTAGAGTTGGTTGAGTGTGGTCTTAGTGCCAGCATCGGTCTGTGGTGGTAAATAGACGGCTACAATTAATATAGATGAGAACTCTCTTGGTAGATAGTGTGGTCTACAACTTACCATAAGGTACTCTACCTCAGGTGAGCAATACCTCGAGACTTCTTTAATATTAGACATCGCGCAACAGCTGTTATTGACAAAACGGCACACACCCCCACCCCTCTGTTCCGCCGGTGCATGGAAAATCCCGCCAGCTCTATATTGTCTGTGTCGTCGTTCAGCCACGATTCTGTGAAACATAAGATATTACAGTTCTTAATGTCCCGTTGGTAGGATAATCGTAATCGTAGGTCATCAATTGTGAGGGCAGTGGGAGTTTACTTGCTCGCCTACGGATTCTCAAAAGGCAGCCCAATCTGCATCCTCTTCCTCCGTCTTTTCTTCGCTCAAATAAAGGGGATCTGTTCCCGGGAGAGCTGTATATCTTTCTCGTAAGACTCGTTAAAGGAAAAAGCTTCTTCCAGTTCGTGGTGAGTATTCCCAGTTCTGATGTCCAGAAGATATTTTCGGTCATAAGAGACGGTAGCAGCAACATTATGTACGAAATACAGTGGCAAGAAAAAGTATGTGAACCCTTTGGAATTACCTGGATTTCTGCATAAATTAGTCGTAAAATTTGATCTCATCTTCATCTTAGTCACAACAATAGACAAACACAGTGAGTTTAAACTAATAACACACAAATTATCGTATTTTTCTCGTCTATATTGAATACATAATTTAAACATTCACAGTGTAGGTTGGAAAAACTATGTGAACCCCTAGGCTAATGACTTTTCCAAAAGTTAATTGGAGTCAGGAGTCAGCTAACCTGGAGTCCAATCAATGAGACGAGATTGGAGATGTTGTTTAGAGCTGTCTTGCCCTATATAAAACACAATTTGAGTTTACTATTCACAAGAAGCAGTTCCTGATGTGAATCATGCCTCGAACACAGAGATCTCAGAAGACCTAAGATTAAGAGTTGTTGACTTGCATAAAGCTGGAAAGGGTTACAAAAGTATCTTTTAAAGCCTTGATGTTCATCAGTCCACAGTAAGACAAATTGTCTATAAATGGAGAAAGTTCAGCACTGTTGCTACTCTCCCTAGGAGTGGCCGCCCTGCAAAGATGACTGCAAGAGCAGAGCGCAGAATGCTCAACGAGGTTAAGAAGGATCCTAGAGTATCAGCTAAAGACTTACAGAAATCTCTGGAACATGCTTACATCTCTGTTGACGAGTTTACAATACGTAAAACATTAAACAAGAATGGGGTTCATGGGAGGACACCACGGAAGAAGCCACTGCACGTCTGAAGTTTGCAAAAGAGCACCTGGATGTTCCACAGCGCTTCTGGCAAAATATTTTGTGGACAGATTAAACTTAAGTTGAGTTGTTTGGAGGTGACACACAACACTATGTGTGGAGAAAAAAAAGGCACAGCACACCAACATCAAAACCTCATCCCAACTGTAAAGTATGGTGGGGGGAGCATCATGGTTTGGGGCTGCTTTGCTGCCTCAGGGCCTGGACAGCTTGCTATCATCGATAGAAAAATGAATTCCCAAGTTTATCAAGACATTTTTCAGGATAATAAGTCTATCTGTCCACCAATTGAAGCACAACAGAAGTTGGGTGATACAACGACCCAATACAGAGAAGTAAATGAACAACAGAATGGCTTCAACACAAGAAAATAGTCCTTCTGGAGTGGCCCAGTCAGAGTCCTGACATCAACCCAATTTAAAATGCTGTGGCATGACCTCGAGATCCGTTCACACCAGACATCCTAAGAATATTGCTGAACTGAAACAGTTTTATAAAGAGGAATGGTCCAGAATTCCTCCTGACCGTTGTGCAGGTCTGATCCGCAACTACAGAAAACGTTTGGTTGAGGTTATTGCTGCCAAAGGAGGGTCAACCGGTTATTAAATCCAAGGGTTCACATACTTTTCCCACCCTACACTGTGAATGTTTACACAGTGTGTTCAATAAAGACACGAAAACATGTAATTGTTTGTGTGTTTAGTTTAAGCAGACTGTGTTTGTCTTTTGTTGTGACCAAATTGTATGACCAATGTATGCAGAAATCCAGATAATTCCAAAGGGTTCACATCCTTTTTCTTGCCACTGTAAGTTCAAAAATAAGTTGCAAAAAAATGAACAAAATAGCACAGTTGGTTACAGGCATGTAAAACGTCAGCCAACCTCTTCAGCGCCATCTTAACATGTTAGCTGTCATGGGACTTTTGTACCTAGTCAGCTACAACAGTGCTCCACATTGGCAATTAAAGGAGGGTGTCTCCTTAAATGATTTAGTAAAACTATTACATTTTGTGGGACAAATAAATGAGCTTATTTGTTCTGTGGAACATGAAACTAGACTGGACCCTCGTCCTCATTGGCTTGACTCCCTTAGGTCCTGAATAGGTTGCCATAACAACAGCGGTCAACAACTGCTAATCATGAACACAACGTTTGGTAAATATTTCTGTTGACATTTTTGAATGGCTGTAAGTTTCATGTTGCAGTTAAAGGTGGGATAAGATAACTGTCCCTTATTTTAAAGCAGATTCAAAATCATGTTTTACAGTTTGAATACAGAATTCACTTGAACTAAACCTTTTTGAGGAGTTGTTTTACTCTAGCTAGCTTGTTACAGTTGGAGTGTGGAGTACTCATGTTATTTGGGAGATCATATTTATATATTTGTCCCATCATGTCCTTGTCAAGTATCAGCTTAGCTTAGAACAAAATATATATATACAGTATACTGTATAGGAGTTTCTGTTATGATATGCACGGTTGGTTTCCTCATTTAAAGGTCGTGTGAGGTGTTGGCTATACAACACCTATCTGTCAGATAAGGAGAGGGTGAGAATGGAAGTCTATAAATAGGTGTGTAGTGTACCCTTGGCTCAGCTCCTAGAGGTAGATCTATTAGCCTTCTGTAGAAGTGGTGTTATGCTCTACTTAACCAGGCCATGCAATAATGTCAATGTAAATGATGTGGCCGACTGTACAGGAAATATAGGCAGTGTAATGTATTACATCAGGGGTATAATTTAAATTTAAACTTTTCAAGGTGAATCTGTCGCTTAAAGGGTTGTACCATCAGTCATATGGGCAGTGCTGTAGTATGGTCCGAATTGCACGTACGTCTTTTCCATAGGGAACTTCATTGTTGAGGAAGTCTTCCCAGTGCAAGCTGTTTGACCTGATTGACCTGCCTATGTTGTTTGACAATATCAGATCTCCTGACTGATCTTGTATGTGTTAAGTGCTTGCTGTTGCTTTTTATTGCTGCATGCATAAAGAAATAACTATGTAAGTCAATGCAATGATTTAAGACTCCTCCTCATCATTATCTACATAAGTATGGGCAAGAGCTTAGAAGGCTTGATTTTCCTCTAGTATTTCATTTAATTTTCTTGAAACAAATATTTCGCCATCTTTTTGAAAAATTGCGTTTTTTGAAACACAATTTTTCTGTAAATGTTCTTTCTTTCATTTTTTTTTTTACTTCAAAGTGTTCTCTGTTATGTCCATACTTCACTCTGACAAGTGTGAAGTGTCTTTGGTAAGATGTAGGTCATGGTAAGATGTAGGTCATGCTTACATACAGTACATATCTGCTTTGTGCACACTAATAAGATTTGCTACTTTGTTGTTGTTGATATGATCATATCATCTCCTTATTTCCGTATCTCAACAAACATGTATGCTTTTATTATCACCCCCCGCTAAGCATGTGACCTGCTAATGCCTAATATGTAAACCAGGGGTGGCCACCCCTTCTCCAGGAGAGGTACTGGGTGTGCAGGCTTTAACTCCAGCGCTGCTCTAATCTGACACAATCCAGTGATTTGACTAATTAGCTGCTCACCATGCAGGAGCTTGATTTGCTGTATCAGGTGTGTTTGTTAGTTAGTATAGAGCAGGGCTGGTGCCAAACCCTGTACACCCAGTAGCTCTCCAAGTGTAGGGTATCGAGGTCACCCTGATATAGAGCCCCCCCCCTCCCCACGGGAAGCCCAGTGACCATGTGACCTTGTTCTGTACCATCCATAGGTCAAACTGTGGTATGACAAAGTGGGCCATCAGCTAATAGTGACCATCCTGGGAGCCAAGGACCTGCCTTCTAGGGAAGATGGCCGCCCCAGGAACCCTTACGTCAAAATCTACTTCCTCCCTGACAGAAGGTAAGAGTAGAGACAGTAACTACGGGATGATCGAGCTAGCAGCATTTCACTTCATTCCATCTACAGCCATTGCTTAGTGGCTAGACCTATCCTCCAATATCCTAAAGTTGCCATTGGTTGAATCATACATATTTGTGGCTCGCATGATAGTCTCACTGAATGTTGAATTTATGGTAAGAATGTCTTTGGTTTTATTTCCTTATCATTTTTTATTTCTGGTAATTGAATTTGGGGACATGTCACATTGCATTTAAACTGCTGTCATCACAAAGATCATCATGTGATCACATTGACCTACACCTTCACTGCGCTCAGAGAACCCCTTCTCAGACACATGGAAGTAATGATAGAAAGTTGAACAGGGCTCCAACATGACGCTCCCTCCCCAGCTCATCCCATTGTCCTGTGCTGTGTTGACCTGTTCGGGAGTCTTTTCTACCATGGTTGTAAATAAAAACAGTTTGAATTATTGTTCCTCCAGCGACAAAAGCAAGAGGAGAACAAAAACGGTAAAGAAATCCTTAGAGCCCAAATGGAACCAGACCTTTATGTATTCTCCTGTGCACCGGCGGGAGTTCCGTGAGCGTATGTTGGAAATCACCCTGTGGGACCAGGCCAGGGTCAGGGAGGAGGAAAGCCAGTTCCTGGGAGAGGTAAGCACATCCATCTCTTTTTTTCCCCTCACAGTTTTCTATTGTTTTCTGGACAGAGACAGTCAGAAGGTAGAAAGACAGACAGGTACAGAGGGACACAGAGACAAGGGGCTGAGGCTATATTTGTAACAAGAGTCGGCAGCGCCACCACTTAACCAGACTCAGGCACTCATCCGTCTCTGATATAATACCAAACATACCCATCCAGTCAGGATTTGGACAGTAACTCTGATAGCTCAACTAATCCTACCAATAGGGTCAAGCTCTTGATAAAACCCTACATTCCATAGGAAGGATGACAGGCTACTGGGGGTTGATGTCATCGAACCATGATGTTTACTGTAACATCAGCACATACTCACATACTCTGTCCTCACTGCCAATAAGGTTGCAGAATTCTGGTAACTTTCCCAGAATTCCTAGGTCTTCCAGAAATCCTCCCGGTTGGGGGGAATAAGCAGGAAATCCAGAATCTTCCAATCAGGATTGCTGGAAAACCTTATTTAAAAAATGATGTTGGGCCATACCTGTGGAGGTCTTGATCTGCTCTGGAATCTGGAATGAGTCCAGTTAGCAGTGGCTAGTGTGTTGAGAACTGTGAGTGTTTGTGTGTGTGTGTGCATGCACGCATGCTTGTTTGTGTGTGTGTGTGTGTGTGTGTGTGTGTGTGTGTGTGTGTGTGTGTGTAGTGACGCTGGTGTGTTTCTCCTTTAGATACTGATAGAGCTGGAGACAGCCCTGCTGGATGATGAGCCTCACTGGTACAAGCTGCAGACCCACGACGTGTCCTCCATGCCCCTCCCCCGCGCCTCGCCCAACCCCCAGCGCAGACAGCTCCACGGAGAGAGCCCCACGAGGAGGCTACCCATACAGAGTAGGTTACCCCTCTGCCCTAACATCCATAACCTGTATACTAGTCTATACTAGAACTGTGTAGGAAAGCTCCTGTCTGTTCGAACCCCAAACCTCAGGATAGGGAATGAGACATGAGTGTCGAACCAACCGTTCGTCTGATGATTTTGAAAAGCCAGTATGGCGGCTGGCAGGTGCCCTGTTACCGACTGTCTTTGCCTGTCTGCCAAACCCTGAATGATTTATGAAGTATTTATTACTGTTAGTATGTTCATATGGTGTTTGTTTTCTTATCCCTCTCAACTCAACCTGATACTTACAGACAAGGGGCCGTATTCGTACAATTCAGGTAACGGCCCCCGTTTGTTGTTCCACGCTGCTCTCTCCACTGAGCTCTCTCTCCACTGAGCTCTCTCTCCACTGAGCTCTCTCCACTGAGCTCTCTCTCCACTGAGCTCTCTCTCCACTGAGCTCTCTCTCCACTGAGCTCTCTCTCCACTGAGCTCTCTCTCCACTGAGCTCTCTCCACTGAGCTCTCTCTCCACTGAGCTCTCTCTCCACTGAGCTCTCTCTCCACTGAGCTCTCTCTCCACTGAGCTCTCTCTCCACTGAGCTCTCTCTCCACTCAGTGTTGCTGTTCATACGAAGACTCTGTCTCTCCCCTCTGCTTCAGTCCTATTGTACTGTTCTCTACCTCCAAAGTGTTCTTTCATTCCACTCCTCCATTAGCTATCCCACAATTCCCTTTGATTCTCGCTATGCTCCCTCTCCGCTCCACCGCAGTCCTTAAACAAGATGGCCGCCTCATGGTCAGCCTCGGGCCCGGCAGGTTTCAGTTTCCCAGTCCAGATCCGGGTGATTTAGCTCTATCAGAAGAGCTCTGTCCACTCCCCTGTTTGTCATTTGAATATGTTGACCACTTGTTTTCTCAGTGCAATGCATTGTCTCATCTCCCGCCAAATGCCAACATTTTCCCTTTGAAAAACATTATGATAATTGTGCTGGTTTTTGCTCTTCTTCTCCTCTGCTTGTGTCTGTTATATCTGTTGTGTCTGTGTTTGTTGTGTCTGTTGTGTCTGTATCTGCTGGGTGTGAACTTGTATTTGCACTTGACAGATTTCTAATGTACTGTATGTAACCTGCACATGTATTTCCAACGTTAAGTCTTGAGATTATTGACCGTGTTAACTGAGTTTGTGTGTGTTAGGTGAAAGAGCTGATCGCTCTAAAACAAGAGCGTTAAAACAGTTTCACCCCATCTGAGATGAGAGAGAGAGAGAGAGAGAGAGAGAGAGAGAGAGAGAGAGAGAGAGAGAGAGAGAGAGAGAGAGAGAGAGAGAGAGAGAGAGAGAGAGAGAGAGAGAGAGAGAGAGAGAGAGAGAGAGAGAGAGAGAGAGAGAGAGAGAGAGAGAGAGAGAGAGAGAGAGAGAGAACTTGTCATATCTGTAAAAGCCCAAGTGTCCCATTGGTTTAAGTTGACTGAACAGTGAAGAAGTCAGAAAAACTACCGAGTGCAGCGTGAGAGAGGGGACGACTCGGAATGAGGGAGGGAGTAGTTCTGAAACGGTGGAGACGGTAGAATACCTCTCAGACTCCATCTTCAGATGTACATTGAATGATTGAAATGTCAATTCAAAGCGCCACCGTGAAAACATGGAAGCTATTGCCAATTAGGCTAGATGGAGAGGACCACACGATGTTGTTTACATCACATCCAACATCATGTCTCACACTAGCTATATGTTACAGTTGTTCTCTTTAAATTAGACTTTATATCACACTATATCTAAAATAGGCAGCTCCCACATTGGTGGGAAAAACCAGAAGAGGCAGACAGTATATTTCAGGTTAGTAAATGTAGGTCTTGGTTGCCTGTGTTGGTTATGAAGTGTGGTCAATGATGGTCAATGTAAGGACGTGACTTTGAGATATAATACTGTTTAATAGTGTTCTCAAAATAAATAGTGTTCTATTTCTGTCTGCTGCTTTCCCTGACTATGTCCAGGACTGGGGCATTGGTCTAGAACAACTGGACAACACTGGTGACAGCTAGGCCACAGAGCCATGGTCTGACCAGGGGAAGAGGACAGACCCTGGAGTAAACTAACTTCTACCCTCCTCTTCTCTCCTTTCTCCATCTCTCCTCCAGGATCTCAGAGAATCAGCGACAGTGAGATCTCTGACTATGACTGTGAAGACGGTGTTGGGGTAGTGTCAGGTATGATACTTCTGACAGAGTCACACATGAATAGTATAATCACTATAATGCAAATGCAGCTAACTCATGGGTTAACAGTATATGAACATACAAGCTACAAGTATGTCATGGTACTGTACTGGATCATATGATGTTTTAAAAGAAGGTAGCTAGCTAAGATACTGCAGCAGCTCTACAAGGAGAAGTGAGTTTCTTTCCTTCCCTCTGCACTACTGTAGCTAGCTGCTCTCCTCGACACAGGCAGCAGGCGCCCACGCTAGTCTCAGCCTGCCGCTGCTGCACATTGAGAGGAAGAACTGTAGCAGGCCAGGCAGCACACAGACAGCTGTGTGTGTGTGTGTGTGTGTGTGTGTGTGTGTGTGTGTGTGTGTGTGTGTGTGTGCGTGATTGATGAGGAGGAAACCCTCCCACCTCTGTAACATTCTCATCAGCCCCTCTCTCACATCACAGCCTCCTCCCACAATATGCCCATAATATCCCTTCACTCAGTGGGAATTACCCCTCTCCTCTCTCTCTCTCTCTCTCTCTCTCTCTCTCTCATCTTCTCTCTCTCATCTTCTCTCTGTCTCTCTCTCTGTCTCTCTCTCTCTCTCTCTCTCTCTCTCTCTCTCTCTCTCTCTCTCTCTGTCTCTGTCTCTCTCTCTCTCTCTCTGTCTCTGTCTCTGTCTCTCTCTCTCTCTCTCTCTCTCTGTCTCCTCACCCTTTCTCCTCTTTCCTCCACACTTGTTTCCCAGAGATTTTTTCTAATCCCCTTTCCTCCTACCTTCTCCATATCAAACTACTGATACTATACAAAGGGAGAAGAGATGATAACTATAATAGATTGATTGTTTTTTTAAAATTGGGATGTCACTGCTGTGGTTTTAACTAGGATAATGCAGTCATTCTTCTCTGCTGCCTCTGTCCTGTTAATTCGGATCTGAGCTCTCTCCTCTATACACAGTATATATGCTTAACACACAGTTTCTAGTCATGTGTGACGCGGCTTGTCAAGAGAACCAATGAATTACATTTGGGTTGTGCACGTAAAGCAAGCTGATTGCAGAGCTGGGTGCTTAGTTACCCACCCCAGTGTTGGGCTGCTGATAGTTGGACTGCAGATGTTAGATAGTGAAATGTAGTGATGTCAGGTGGAATTGGTTTAATGTTTCTCTGTTTCCACTATAGTAAATATGTTTGACATTGTGTTATGCAGGACTTGATTGTGAATCATTTTAACATAATATTCATGCACATAATACTGTATATTTTTCTTATCAGGATTCACTTCTATGTATAATTTGAAGGAATTCAGTTTTTCACATGAAGGAATTCAGGTTTCACAATGCAGCAAACTCACTTTCAAACATATTTGGAAGAGAAAATGTAATGATTTGGTAGATAATTGAAAAAAGTATCAAACTAAAGTGGCTGTGAAGGTTAACTTTTCCTCTCATATTTCATAATGTCTTGTGTTTCCTTGCTAATCCTACCTTTGATTCACTGTTACGTTTAACTAATTTTAATGTGCTATACACTCTATTGAATGTTAATCAACGTTAATGGCGCAAAGCATTGACCTTAACCATGCCTCCTGGCCATGGATGATTATTGAATAATGAACTCATTCAAGTTCGATGGACTAATCAGTCTAGCAGGGAAAAGTCATTATAATGTTTCAGATTTTTTTTTTTAAAGAAGCTATTTTCATGTTTAATGCAAAAATGTTAACCGCAATGACTTGAATCACATGAACATTGAGTTGAGACCAAGCCCTCATTTATTTGAATATAGAGAGCCTCAGCATTTTGAAAATTTGAAAGCCACCAACCATTATGCCACTGTGTGCAACTTCTGAAAAGTTTGAAAGAATCCTCTGAAAATAAATGTTGCCATAAATGTTGTTATTTGCAGCAGTGTGTATGGTCAATAGGGAGGAAAGGTTGTAGCCTGGTACCAGATCAGTTTGTGCTGCCTTGCCAACTAGACAAGACAGTACACACCGATCTGGGGCCAGGTTAGAGAGGCTGCGCTCAGAACGATGAGTCTGTCTCTGAATGACTTCTGACATCACCCTCTCTCTCTGTATCTCTGTTTCTCTCTCTTTCTCTCTGTTTCGGTCTCTCTCTGTTTCTATTTCTATTTCTCTCTATCTCTCTCTGTTTCTCTCTCTTTTTCTCTTTCTGTTTCTCTCTCTCTCTTTCTGTTTCTCTCTCTGTTTCTGTCTCTCTCTTTCTCTCTCTGTTTCTGTCTCTTTCTCTCTCTATCTCTCTGTTTCTCTCTCTTTCTCTCTGTTTCTGTCTCTCTCTGTTTCTCTCTCTTTCTCTCTGTTTCTGTCTCTCTGTTTCTCTCTATCTCTCTCTGTTTCTCTCTCTTTCTCTCTTTCTGTTTCTCTCTCTCTCTTTCTGTTTCTATATCTCTGTTTCTCTCTCTGTTTCTCTGTGCCTCTCTCGTTCCCTCTTTCTCTTGCCTCTCTCGTTCCCCCTTTCTCTCTGTCTCTCTCTCGCTCCAGACTACCGGCAGAACGGCAGGGACCTTCATAGTTCCACGTTGTCTGTCCCAGAGCAGGCGATGTCATCCAACCACTGCTCGCGGTCGGCAGACATGAACCGGGCGCGTTCACGGTCCCCCAGCGTTCCCCCTCCACAGAGGTAACTCTCCCGCCTCACTTGTCCCCTGTCCAACCCAGCAACTCAAGTTGTATCCCTTCCTCAAAAACACCACACAGGGATCTGAGAACCCCAACTGATCAGAGGTTGTCCTTTAAGCGGTATCTCTGTGATAGTTGTCTTGATAGTAGAACGTTTAACCCATATAAACGATACTGGGATCTCACTCACACTGACAGTGGTTGCATTAAGGTGAGTAGGTGCATCCCCGAGCCACTAGGGGACACTGTGGGGAGTTTGTACTGTGACTGTACCGTACTAGGGGGGTGATCCAGTGATTCTGTTGTGTACAGCAGAAGCCTGGACCCCGGCTATGACATTGACCCCGCCTCGTCTCAGTACAGCTCCTCCAGTAGAGTGGACCGGCGCAGTGTGTCCGATGACCACCACTCACCTGACAGGTAGATACCCCTGTCTCACACAGCTTGACACAGCCTAACACAGCCCCACACAACCTCACACACCAGCTGCTGCAGACAACACAACCAACTAGGACTGACAGGGTTCCAACCCGGGTTGTCTGCGAGCCACAAGACTGTGTAACTGTTAGACCTCTGAGCTAAAGCCTAGGCATTAGCTCGGGAGCTAACCCAAGTGTCCAAGTCTCAGGCGTGGTTACTAATCACGTGAGCATGGTTTCACTGAACTGCCTCCGTTACACAACCTTACACCTGTGTAATCTGCCTGATGCTTTCACACCAAGAACTGCTATACGGATATCTCACCAAGTGCTCACAAGTCAACCTGTCCCTTTCCCCAACCTGTCCCTTTCCCCAACCTGTCCCTTTTCCAAGAACTCAATCTCCTCTCTGATGTCCTGCATTAGGTGGATCTTGAACTAACCTCTTCTCTTCTTTGTGTTGAATTTGTGTTGCCTTATGAATACTGAGAGGGGATCATTAACTCCGGTGCTCAGATTCATTAGAATCAAAATGGAGGTATCCCAAATGGCACCCTATTCCCTATAAAAGTGTACTACATTTCCTATAAAAGTGTACTACTTTTGAACATGGCCCATAGTTTCAAGTTTTATTAGTCATACGGGGATACTCATGGTATACACCGTCCAATGAAATGCTTAGGTTCCTTCTCGAAAACATAACAACAATAAGAAATAATAAAAGATAAGAAGAAGGCTCTGGTCAAAGGTAGTGCACTATGTAGGGAATAGGGTGCCATTTGGGACGCCGGCCATATAACTACATTTTAAACACAGGTCAATTTACTGGAGGTTATAGTAGATCATTATATATGAATAGATTCTAGTCACCGTATGACTAGAATGTCAATATACTGTAGATAGATTACAGTGACCATAGAACCAAACACATACCAATCACCCTTTAATGAGTGTAGTTATAGAGTTTAATAGCAGCTGTGAGAGGGAACTAAACTACATTATAAACTGGGTGGTTTGAGTCCTGAATGCTGATTGGCTGACAGCCATGGTGTATCAGACCGTATACCACGGGTATGACAAAACATGTATTTGTACTGCTCTAATTACGTTGGTAACAAGTTTATAATAGGAATTAAGGCGCCTCAGGGGTTTGTGGTATATGGACAGTATACCACGGCTAAGGGCTATGTCCAGGAACTCCATGTTGCGTTGTGCATAAGAACAGCCCTTAGCTGTGGTATATTGTCCATATACCACACCTCCTCGGGCCTTATTGCTTAAATATAACACCACTGTCTCTCCTACTGTTTCTCGTGCTGGAACCTTTTTCTGCATCCCAAATGGGATGCATTCACTGTAGAGTGTACTACTTTTCACCAGAGCCCTATGAGCCCTGGTCAAAAGTAGTGTAATATAGGGGATAGGGTGCCATTTGTGACATATCCTGTGTTTGTCTGGGGCCATGTGGTGTTGTGATGTTCCTTCCTCCACCACACCTGAGACTATAGAAATATAATCTCTAGAATGGACAACCCCACTCAAGTCATTACTCATCAGTGTACTGTTAAATTGCTGTGGTCTGAGGGGCCTTCCCCATTCTAGTCATACTGTTTGTCCCGCAATAACACCAACACCAGCCCAGCGTCTCAGACATACAGCTCAGCCTTGGCACAGTTCTCTTCTCCTTACTTACCTCCTCAAGGCATCCAATTAAGTTGATTTGATATTTCTGAGGCGAGGATGGCTGAGGCAGCCTAAATCAGGGCCAGACACAGGAAATGCACTTATCTTGATTGTGTGTGACAGACAGTTGCTCACTAAGACTGTATTTCAGCTTCCCCTTAATCAACTACTGCTGTTATTTATTGAAAACAGGAGGAAACAGGAAATGAGTCATGAAGTGCATACCAAACGGCACCCTATTCCCTATAAAGTGCACTACTTTTGACCAGAGCCCTATAGGCCTGGTCAAAAGTAGTGCACTATAAAGGGAATAGGATGCCATTTGGGATGCCGCCATAGGGAATTTGGAAATGACCCCAGTATACCTCTAAATAATAGTAATACTTTCTTACATCATTATTTTGGGGAATTTACATTTTTTAGAGTTTGTTTATATTGCCTATGTGTTATTTTGTTTTGAAATCCAACAACATATTAATTGTTGGTGTAACAGCAGCATGTGTGTTACAGTACAAAACAGTAACTTAGGACCGCTTCATCATGCATCTCAATGGGTTTTCTAACCTGAGGAAGGACTGCACCAATATCCTCTCCTCTTCCATGGCTGTACTCCTCCCTTCTCTCCTCCAACACTGTACATCTCTTTCTCTCTCTCTGTCTCTCTCTCTTTCTCTCTCTCTGTCTCTCTCTCTGTCTCTCTCTCTCTGTCTCTCTTGCTATCTCTCTCTCTCTCTCTTTCTCTTTCTCTCTCTCTGTCTCGCTATCTCTCTCTCCCTGTGCCTCTCTCTCTCCCTGTGTCTCTCTCTCCCTGTGTGTCTCCCTCTCTCTCTCTCTCTCTCTCTCTCTCTCTCTCTCTCTCTCTCTCTGTGTCTCTCTCTCTGTGTCTCTCTGTCTCTCCCTCTCTCTCTGTGTCTCTCTCTTGCTATCTCTCTCTCCCTATGTCTCTCTTTCTCTCTCTGTCTCTCTCTCTCTGTGTCTCTCTCTCTCTCTTGCTATCTCTCTCTCTCTTGCTATCTCTCTCTCTCTCTCTCTCTCTGTCTCACTCTCTCTGTTTCTCTTGCTATCTCTCTCTCTCTCTCTCTCTCTCTCTCTCTCTCTCTCTCTCTGTGCCTCTCTCTCTCTTTGTGTCTCTCTCGCTATCTCTCTCTCTCCCTGTGCCTCTCTCTCTCCCTGTGTCTCTCTCTGTGTCTCTCTCTCTTGCTATCTCTCTCGGTCTCCCTCTCTCTGTCTCTCTCTCTCTGTGTCTCTCTCTCTGTCTCTCTCTCTGTGTGTCTCTCTCTCTGTGTCTCTCTCTGTGTCTCTCTCTCGCTATCTCTCTCTCCCTGTGTCGCTCTCTCTCTCTCTGTCTCACTCTCTCTGTTTCTCTTGCTCTGTTTCTCTTGCTCTCTCTCTCTCTCTCTCTCTCTCTCTCGCTCTCTCTCTCTCTCTCTGTGTCTCTCTCTTGCTATCTCTCTCTCCCTGTGTCACTCTTTCTCTCTCTGTCTCTCTCTCTTGCTATCTCTCTCTCTCTCTCTCTCTCTCTCTCTCTCTCTCTCTCTGTCTCACTCTCTCTGTTTCTCTTGCTATCTCTCTCTCTCGCTCTCTCTCTCTCTCTCTCTCTCTGTGTCTCTCTCGCTATCTCTCTCTCTCCCTGTGCCTCTCTCTCTCCCTGTGTCTCTCTCTCTCTGTGTCTCTCTCTCTCTCTCTTGCTATCTCTCTCTGTCTCCCTCTCTCTGTCTCTCTGTCTCTCTGTCTCTCTCTCTCTCTCTCTCTCTCTCTCTCTCTCTCTCTGTGTGTCTCTCTCTCTGTCTCTCTCTGTGTGTCTCTCTCTGTGTCTCTCTCTCGCTATCTCTCTCTCCCTGTGTCTCTCTCTCCCTGTGTCGCTCTCTCTCTCTCTGTCTCTCTCTCTCTGTGTCTCTCTCTCTGTCTGTCTCTCTCTCTCTCTCTGTGTCTCTCTCTCTCTCTTGCTATCTCTCTCTCTTGCTATCTCTCTCTCTCTCTCTCTCGCTCTCTCTCTCTCTCTCTCTCTCTCTCGCTCTCTGTCTCACTCTCTCTGTTTCTCTTGCTATCTCTCTCTCTCTCTCTCTCTCTCTCTCTCTCTCTCTCTCTCTCTGTGTGTCTCTCTCTCTCTTTGTGTCTCTCTCGCTATCTCTCTCTCTCCCTGTGCCTCTCTCTCTCCCTGTGTCTCTCTCTCTCTCTGTGTCTCTCTCTCTCTTGCGATCTCTCTCTGTCTCCCTCTCTCTGTCTCCCTCTCTCTGTCTCTCTGTGTCTCTCTCTCTCTCTCTCTCTCTCTGTGTGTCTCTCTCTCTGTGTGTCTCTCTCTGTGTCTCTCTCTCGCTATCTCTCTCCTTGTGTCTCTCTCTCCCTGTGTCTCTCTCTCTCGCGATCTCTATCTCTTTCTCACTATCTCTCTCTCCCTCCCTGTGTCTCCCTGTGTTCTCCCTCCCCATTCAGCCCCATCCAACCATGTCTCTGTTTTCTCCCTTCATGTCTCGCAGCCATTTTCTCACCCTACCTCGATCCAGACGCTGTCAACCTAGTGATGATCATCAGAAGGAACCCAGGTAGACTCTTACCTGACAGTGCATGTTCCTCCCTCCATCACACCCTCCACTCCGCCCCCTGTCTGTCTATAGGAAGCTGCTGGCCCCTATCAACTGTCCCCTTCAAGCCTGTGTTGGTTTAATGTCAATGCCGCACAAACCTATCCACTTCACAATCCAAGCCAATGTGTGGTGTGGTGTGGGCAGCCAGGTATATATTTCTCCCTTCTCGGACAAATATACTGTATATGCATCAGTGTAGTGTGTAGCCTTTTGTAGTCAGTAGAATGAAACAGGTGAGACACTCTATGGCCCATAGCACCTTTTTTTCAAAGAGTCTATCTAGAACCTAAAAGGGTTCTTCGGCTGTCCCCATAGAAGAACACTTTGAAGAACCCTTTCTGGTTCCAGGTAGAACCTGTTTTGGTTCCAGGTAGAACCCTTTTTGGTTCCATATAGAACCCTTTCCCCAGACGATTCTATATGGATCCAAAAAGGTATACACTTCATCCATACAGTATCGGGATCACTCCTCCACTCAGTCATAAACACATATACATATCCTCTCTCCACATACTTTTCATACATTTGCCATAGTTTCATCATTGATTACATATCTTTATTGGTAGACAAATACATAGCCAGCTATTTGTTATTTTCGATTGTACCTTGAGATATACCTCAAAGAAAGTAGCTTGTCAATACTGTGAAATGGATGTGTCCTGTTGTTTTCTTTCTGTTTATTAAGAGTCGTCCAACAGAGGTAGTTCCCCCTGTCCAGTGCCCACCCTGTGTTGTACCACTGTATATATCAGTATATGAATCCTATATATCTGATATGTACTCTTTATGGTGGCTACCCATCCACAGCGGTCAAGGTGGATGTTGTGTTTGGATCAAACCACAAGAGAATAGTAGAGTTACAGAGAGTTGGTGCGCCCCCATCAACTGTCCCCTTAACAGTCTACAGAGAGTTGGTGCGCCCCCATCAACTGTCCCCTTAACAGTCTGCAGAGAGTTGGTGCGCCCCCATCAACTGTCCCCTTAACAGTCTACAGAGAGTTGGTGCGCCCCCATCAACTGTCCCCTTAACAGTCTACAGAGAGTTGGTGCGCCCCCATCAACTGTCCCCTTAACAGCCTACAGAGAGTTGGTGCGCCCCCATCAACTGTCCCCTTAACAGTCTACAGAGAGTTGGTGTGCCCCTATCAACTGTCCCCTTAACAGCCTACAGAGAGTTGGTGCGCCCCCATCAACTGTCCCCTTAACAGTCTGCAGAGAGTTGGTGCGCCCCCATCAACTGTCCCCTTAACAGTCTACAGAGAGTTGGTGTGCCCCTATCAACTGTCCCCTTAACAGCCTACAGAGAGTTGGTGCGCCCCCATCAACTGTCCCCTTAACAGTCTACAGAGAGTTGTTGCGGTTCCATCAACTGTCCCCTTAACAGTCTACAGAGAGTTGTTGCGGTTCCATAACAGTCTACAGACAGTTGTTGCGGTTCCATCAACTGTCCCCTTAACAGTCTGCAGAGAGTTGTTGCGGTTCCATCAACTGTTTCCTTAACAGTCTACAGAGAGTTGGTGCGCCCCATCAACTGTCCCCTTAACAGTCTACAGAGATTTGTTGCGGTTCCATCAACTGGCCCCTTAACAGTCTACAGAGAGTTGGTGCGCCCCAATCAACTGTCCCCTTAACAGTCTACAGAGAGTTGGTGCGCTCCCATCAACTGTCCCCTTAACAGTCTACAGAGAGTTGGTGCGCCCCTATCAACTGTCCCCTTAACAGTCTACAGAGAATTGGTGCGCCCCCATCAACTGTCCCCTTAACAGTCTACAGAGAGTTGTTGCGGTTCCATCTACTGTCCCCTTAACAGTCTACAGAGAGTTCGTGCGCCCCTATCAACTGTCTCCTTAACAGTCTACAGAGAGTTGTTGCGGTTCCATCAACTGTCCCCTTAACAGTCTACAGAGAGTTGGTGCGCCCCCATCAACTGTCCCCTTAACAGTCTACAGAGAGTTGGTGCGCCCCTATCAACTGTCCCCTTAACAGTCTACAGAGAGTTGGTGCGCCCCTAGCAACTGGCCCCTTAAAACTTGTTAGGGCCGTGGTTCCGTGGTGGGAACATAAATCAGCGGAAATGTTCAAGAGCGCCACCTATAGTGGTTGATAAAACTCAAACTTTCATTAAAATGGACATACAATGTACTGAATTAAAGCTACACTCGTTGTGAATCTATCCACCAAGTCAGATTTGTAAAATGCTTTTCGGCAAAAGCATGAGAAGCTATTATCTGATAGCATGTATCCCCCAGAATACAGCAACGTCACCTAACGACAGATTTTGCGATAGCCGGGGGCTACTCAAAACGCAGAAATAAAATATAAAACATTCATTACCTTTGACGAGCTTCTTTCTTGGCACTCCTAGATGTCCCATAAACATCATTTTGGGTCTTTTTTCGATTAAATCGGTCCATATATAGCCTAGATATCGATCTATGAATACTGTGTGAACAACGGAAAAAAATAGCGTTTTATAACGTAACGTCATTTTTTAAAATTAAAAAAGTAGACGATAAACTTTCACAAAACACTTCGAAATACTTTTGTAATGCAACTTTAGGTATTAGTACACGTTAATAAGCGATAAAATTCATCAGGAGGCGATGTAAATTCTATAGGTGTCCGTCTGGAAATAATGTCAGGAGAAATCTCAACCAAAACATCCGGTCGGAGACCGGAGGGAATCGGTTCCCTTGTGTCGGTTTGACCAAGGAACAAAGCCGAAGCAAATGACAAGACTCTAGACATCGTGTGGAAGCTGTAGGTACTGCAACCTCGGCTTCATTTAATCCGGTTCACCTTTAACAATTCCGGGAAGTGGCGCATGGATATTTATTTCCATTTTCAGTGATCAGATTTTCCTGCACTTTTCGATGAAACGCACGTTCTGTTATAGTCACAGCCGTGATTTAACCAGTTTTAGAAACGTCTGAGTGTTTTCTATCCACACATACTAATCATATGCATATACTATATTCCTGGCATGAATAGCAGGGCACTGAAATGTTGCGCGATTTTTAACAAAAAGCTGCGAAAATTCGCAGCTTCCCTAACAGGTTTTAACAGTCTACACAGAGTTGGTGCGCCCCTATCAACTGTCCCCTTAACAGTCTACAGAGAGTTGGTGCGCCCCCATCAACTGTCCCCAACAGTCTGCAGAGAGTTGTTGCGGTTCCATCAGTTGTCCCCAGGGTCATGTGAAAACCAGGTTTCATCCACAGGTTCATGACCTTCTCTCTCTCTCTCTGTCCCACCTGACCAACCTGGTATTAAGGTATTCTTAAAACACACATTGACTCCCTCTGACCGCTCTCTTTTCGCCAGCCGCAACCACCGCATATCCAACATCAGTCGAGAAGAGGCTGTCAGGTTACTGCGCTCCACTAGGATGTCCCGAGCCCACTCAGAGGGCGTGTACTCCTCCTCTGCTTCCGTCGACTATGACTACAAGAGGTATTCACATTACAGTGTCTCTACGTATATTTCCACAGTCAGCCATTTTGTGGGTATTTTTCTCTGTAGTCGTCTGTATGACATTAAAACATTTTCTATGTGATTGTATAAAGGTGATGAACCCCACGTGATATCCTGGGTGATATCCCGGGTGATATCTGGTTCAGTAGCATGTCATCACAGCTCTGCTCAAGTTGTGTACTAGACCCATAAACCACACAACTTCCTCCAATTACTGTGTAATATAGAGGCTGCTGCGAGCTCTCGTGTCCTCACATCGGTTGTGACACGTATCGTACTCTGTTGATGTTTTGTTGTCATGCCTACTTGTCTACCATCAGTGGTAAGATGACAAGTTGTGTTTGTGATCAGTGGTGTCCTGTTTGTATCTGGGTAAATAAAGGCTGGCTGGTCATTGGTAGCTCTGATGCTCAGCTCTGCAGGTAATACTGTATAAGGGCTGCATTGAACAAAAGGACACTTGGCCTTTTGATGCTGCTGGTGGTAATGGGATGTTTACCTTTCCTTTATTAATGCATGGTTGTCTCTCTAACATTACCTCCACCATCTTGGATGGCCTGGATCATTATCAACAGTGGTTAACTGTATGTCTGCAGTTTGATTTGATCTGGCCCTCTCTGTCTTCAAACCATGTCATTTTCATTGTGATGAAGACCAATATGGCCGACAGGTCAGTACCACATGAGTGAAGGATATTTTTATCTGAAGAAGAAGGACAACTGCCTAGCCATTTCTCCATGCTGACTCTGAGGGTCTGTCTGTTTCTCTTCTGTCCTGGACCTGAGTGACTTTCTCTATGCTAAGAGTGCTAAGTATGGGAAGCTCAGCACTGCCCCATGCCCAGGCTGTTCCAGCCCTATGATGGCCTAGGATCAGGCTCAGGTTCCCCCCAGGTGCGTGTGCCAGGCCCAATGTTGTGATGTGCCAGTTCAGCGGGCTGGGCCGAGCCGAGTACTCCCAAATGACGCCCTAGTCCTAATATAATGCAATACTTTTGACCTGAGTCCTATGGGCCCTGGTAAATATAGTGTACTAAATAGAGAATAGGGTGTCATTCGGAACACAACGTCACACTCTCAGCACCCCCTGGAGAAATGCTGCAAATAGCTCCTCCTGGGCTCCCATCGCTGCCATCTGGCTGTCAGTCAAAAACCACACGCCGCGCATTTTCTCTCCAGGAGAAAAAAAATGATGAGTCGTCAGAACTGAGGCAGCGCAACTGACTTTATTAAAGTGTCACAAAGTTTCCCTGAGCGAGTCCGCGGCCCAGATAGCTTCACTCTCTCTGACTGTCTGTAGATTGGCAGGGAGATGAATGGTTCTCACGTCCCATGGCAGTAACACAGTCACAGAGGAGAGGAGATGTCCCTTCCACTCCCATTCCAACTGTGTGCCTTCTCTTTCTGCTATAGCCAGAACCATTAGGAGAGAGACAGAGGGAGGAAGAGAGGCGGAGGGAGAGTCAGAGGGAGAGGGAGAGGGAGAGAGACGGAGGGAGAGTCAGAGGGAGAGGGAGAGAGACGGAGGGAGAGTCAGAGGGAGAGCGACGGAGGGAGAGTCAGAGGGAGAGGGAGAGGGAGAGAGACGGAGGGATAGTCAGAGGGAGAGGGAGAGGGAGAGAGACGGAGGGAGAGTCAGAGGGAGAGAGACGGAGGGAGAGTCAGAGGGAGAGTCAGAGGGAGAGAGACGGAGGGAGAGTCAGAGGGAGAGTCAGAGGGAGAGAGACGGAGGGAGAGTCAGAGGGAGAGTCAGAGGGAGAGAGACGGAGGGAGAGTCAGAGGGAGAGAGACGGAGGGAGAGTCAGAGGGAGAGTCAGAGAGTCGGAGGGAGAGTCAAAGAGACAGAGGGAGGAAGAGAGGCGGAGGGAGAGTAAGAGGGAGGAATAGAGACGGGGAGGGAGAGTCGGAGAGACGGGGAGGGGGAGTCGGAGAGGGAGAGACGGGGAGGGGAGAGTCGGAGAGACGGGGAGGGAGAGTCGGAGAGACGGGGAGGGAGAGTCAGAGAGACGGAGAGGGAGAGATGGGGAGGGGGAGTCGGAGAGGGAGAGACGGGGAGGGAGAGTCGGAGAGACGGGAAGGGAGAGTCGGAGAGACGGGAAGGGGGAGTCGGAGAGGGAGAGACGGAGCGGGAGAGTCAGAGAGACGGAGAGGGAGAGACGGGGAGAGAAAGGAAAGGGAAGGGGGAGTCGGAGAGGGAGAGAGACGGAGGGAGAGTCAGAGGGAGAGAGACGGAGGGAGAGAGACGGAGGGAGAGTCAGAGAGTCGGAGGGAGAGTCAGAGAGACAGAGGGAGGAAGAGAGGCGGAGGGAGAGTAAGAGGGAGGAAGAGAGACAGGGAGGGAGAGTCGGAGAGACGGGGAGGGGGAGTCGGAGAGGGAGAGACGGGGAGGGAGAGTCGGAGAGGGAGAGACGGGGAGGTAGAGTCGGAGAGACGGGGAGGGAGAGTCGGAGAGACGGGGAGGGAGAGTCAGAGAGACGGAGAGGGAGAGACGGGGAGGGAGAGACGGGGAGGGAGAGTCGGAGAGACGGGGAGGGAGAGTCGGAGAGACGGGGAGCGGGAGGGGGAGTCGGAGAGGGAGAGACGGAGAGGAGAGTCGGAGAGACGGGGAGGGAGAGACGGCGAGGGAGAGTCAGAGAGACGGAGAGGGAGAGACGGGGAGGAAGAGTCGGAGAGACTGAGAGGGAGAGACGGGGAGGGGGAGTCGGAGAGACGGAGAGGGAGAGTCAGAGGGAGAGTCAGAGGGAGAGAGACGGAGGGAGAGTCAGAGAGAGACGGGGAGGGAGAGAGACGGAGGGAGAGTCAGAGGGAGAGAGACGGAGGGAGAGTCAGAGGGAGAGAGACAGAGGGAGAGAGACGGAGGGAGAGTCAGAGGGAGAGTCAGAGAGTCGGAGGGAGAGTCAGAGAGACAGAGGGAGGAAGAGAGGCGGAGGGAGAGTAAGAGGGAGGAAGAGAGACAGGGAGGGAGAGTCGGAGAGACGGGGAGGGGAGTCGGAGAGGGAGAGAAGGGGAGGGAGAGTCGGAGAGACGGGGAGGGAGGTCAGAGAGACGGAGAGGAGAGACGGGGAGGGAGAGACGGGAGGGAGAGTCGGAGAGACGGGGAGGGGGAGAGTCGGGGAGGGAGAGTCAGAGAGACGGAGAGGGAGAGACGGGGAGGGAGAGACGGGGAGGGAGAGTCGGAGAGACGGGGAGGGGGAGGGGGAGTCGGAGAGGGAGAGACGGAGAGGGAGAGTCAGAGAGACGGAGAGGGAGAGACGGGGAGGGAGAGTCGGAGAGACGGGGAGGGGGAGTCGGAGAGGGAGAGACGGGGAGGGAGAGAGTCGGAGAGGGAGAGACGGGGAGGAGAGTCGGAGAGACGGGGAGGGAGAGACGGCGAGGGAGAGTCAGAGAGACGGAGAGGGAGAGACGGGGAGGAAGAGTCGGAGAGACGGAGAGGGAGAGACGGGGAGGGGGAGTCGGAGAGACGGAGAGGGGAGAGTCAGAGAGACGGAGAGGGAGAGACGGGGAGGGAGAGTCGGAGAGACGGGGAGGGAGAGTCGGAGAGACGGGGAGGGAGAGACGGGGAGGGGGAGTCGGAGAGGGAGAGACGGAGAGGGAGAGACGGGGAGGGAAAGTCGGAGAGAGGGAGAGGGAGAGACGGGGAGGGAGAGTCGGAGAGACGGGGAGGGGAGTCGGAGAGGGAGAGACGGGAGGGAGAGTCGGAGAGGGAGAGACGGGGAGGGAGAGTCGGAGAGACGGGGAGGGAGAGTCGGAGAGACGGGGAGGGGGAGTCGGAGAGTGAGAGACCGAGAGGGAGAGTCAGAGAGACGGAGAGGGAGAGACGGGGAGATGGAGAGGGAGAGACTGGGAGGGAGAGTCTGAGAGACGGGGAGGGGGAGTCGGAGAGACGGGGAGGGGGAGTCGGAGAGACAGGGAGGGGAGTCGGAGAGGAGAGACGGAGAGGGAGAGTCGGAGAGACGGAGAGGGAGAGACGGAGAGGGAGAGTCAGAGAGACGGAGAGTCGGAGAGACGGGGAGGGAGAGTCGGTGAGACGGAGAGGGAGAGACGGGGAGGGAGAGTCGGAGAGACGGGGAGGAGAGTCGGTGAGACGGGGAGGGAGAGACGGGGAGGGAGAGACGGGGAGGGAGAGTCGGTGAGACGGGGAGGGGGAGTCGGAGAGACGGGGAGGGGAGTCGGGGAGGGAGAGTCGGTGAGACGGAGAGGGAGAGACGGGGAGGGAGAGTCGGTGAGACGGAGAGGGAGAGACGGGGAGGGAGAGTCGGTGAGACGGGGAGGGAGAGATGGAGAGGGAGAGACGGAGAGGGAGAGACGGGGAGGGAGAGACGGGGAGGGAGAGTCGGAGAGACGGGGAGGGAGAGATGGAGAGGGAGAGACGGAGAGGGAGAGACGGAGAGGGAGAGACGGGGAGGGAGAGACGGGGAGGGAGAGTCGGAGAGATGGGAGGGAGAGTCGGTGAGACGGGGAGGGAGAGACGGGGAGGGAGAGACGGAGAGGGAGAGACGGAGAGGGAGAGACGGGGAGGGAGAGACGGAGAGGGAGAGACGGGGAGGGAGAGACGGGGAGGGGAGAGACGGAGAGGGAGAGACGGAGAGGGAGAGACGGAGAGGGAGAGACGGAGAGGGAGAGACGGAGAGGGAGAGACGGGGAGGGAGAGGAGGAGAGACGGAGAGGGAGAGACGGGGAGGGAGAGACGGAGAGGGAGAGACGGGGAGGGAGAGACGGAGAGGGGAGAGACGGGGAGGGAGAGACGGAGAGGGAGAGACGGGGAGGGAGAGACGGAGAGGCAGAGACGGGGAGGGAGAGACGGAGAGGGAGAGACGGAGAGGGAGAGACGGGGAGGGAGAGACGGGGAGGGAGAGACGGGGAGGGAGAGACGGAGAGGGAGAGACGGAGAGGGAGAGACGGGGAGGGAGAGACGGAGAGGGAGAGACGGAGATGGAGAGACGGGGAGGGAGAGTCGGAGAGACGGGAGGGAGAGTCGGTGAGACGGAGAGGGAGAGTCAGAGAGACAGAGAGGGAGAGTCAGAGAGACGGAGAGGGAGAGTCAGAGAGACGGAGAGGGAGAGACGGGGAGGGGGAGTCGATCTGGCATGAGGGTCTGCTATACAAACTGATGGAAAGTGGTGTTGGGGGTAAAACATATGACATTATAAAATCCATGTACACAAACAACAAGTGTGCGGTAAAAATTGGCAAAAAACACACACATTTCTTCACACAGGGTCGTGGGGTTAGACAGGGATGCAGCTTAAGCCCCACCCAATTCAACATATATATCAACGAATTGGCGCGGGCACTAGAAAAGTCTGCAGCACCCGGCCTCCCCCTGCTAGAATCCGAAGTCAAATGTCTGCTGTTTGCTGATGATCTGGTGCTTCTGTCACCAACCAAGGAGGGCCTACAGCAGCACCTAGATCTTATGCACAGATTCTGTCAGACCTGGGCCCTGACAGTAAATCTCAGTAAGACCAAAATAATGGTGTTCCAAAAAAGGTCCAGTCACCAGGACCACAAATTCAAATTCCATCTAGACACTGTTGCCCTAGAGCACACAAAAAACTATACATACCTTGGCCTAAACATCAGTGCCACAGGTAACTTCCACAAAGCTGTGAACGATCTGAGAGACAAGGCAAGAAGGGCATTCTATGCCATCAAAAGAAACATAAATTTCAACATACCAATTAGGATTTGGCTAAAAATACTTGAATCAGTCATAGAGCCCATTGCCCTTTATGGTTGTGAGGTCTGGGGTCCGCTCACCAACCAAGACTTCACAAAATGGGACAAACACCAAATTGAGACTCTGCACGCAGAATTCTGCAAAAATATCCTCCGTGTACAACGTAAAACACCAAATAATGCATGCAGAGCAGAATTAGGCTGATACCCACTAATTATCAAAATCCAGAAAAGAGCCATTAAATTCTACAACCACCTAAAAGGAAGCGATTCACAAACCTTCCATAACAAAGCCATCACCTACAGAGAGATGAACCTGGAGAAGAGTCCCCTAAGCAAGCTGGTCCTGGGGCTCTGTTCACAAACACAAAACACACCCTACAGAGCCCCAGGACAACAGCACAATTAGACCCAACCAAATCATGAGAAAACAAAAAGATAATTACTTAACACATTGGAAAGAATTAACAAAAAAACTGAGCAAACTAGAATGCTATTTGGCCCTACACAGAGAGTACACAGCGGCAGAATACCTGACCACTGTGACTGACCCAAAATTAAGGAAAGCTTTGACTATGTACAGACTCAGTGAGCATA
This sequence comes from Oncorhynchus nerka, assembly GCF_034236695.1. Lineage (NCBI taxonomy): Eukaryota > Metazoa > Chordata > Actinopteri > Salmoniformes > Salmonidae > Oncorhynchus > Oncorhynchus nerka. The sequence goes on along the minus strand of NC_088409.1, from coordinate 35,944,079 downwards.
GCCTTGCTATTGAGAAAGGCCGCCGTAGGCAGACATGGCTCTCAAGAGAAGACAGGCTATGTGCTCACTGCCCACAAAATGAGGTGGAAACTGAGCTGCACTTCCTAACCTCCTGCCCAATGCATGACCATATTAGAGATACATATTTCCCCCAGATCACACAGATCCACAAAGAATTGGAAAACAAATCCAATTTTGAAAAACTCCCATATCTACTGGGTGAAATTCCACAGTGTGCCATCACAGCAGCAAGATTTGTGACCTGTTGCCACGAGAAAAGGGCAACCAGTGAAGAACAAACACCATTGTAAATACAACCCATATTTATGCTTATTTATTTTATCTTGTGTCCTTTAACTATTTGTACATTGTATATATATATATATAATATGACATTTGTAATGTCTTTACTGTTTTGAAACTTCTGTATGTGTAATGTTTACTGTTCATTTTTGTTGTTTTTCACCTTATATATTCACTTTGTATGTTGTCTACCTCACTTGCTTTGGCAATGTTAACACATGTTTCCCATGCCAATAAAGCCCTTGAATTGAATTGAATTGAATTGAGTCAGAGACGGAGAGGCTCAGAGCCCCGGGTGAGTCGCTGCGGCCCCTGAGAACAGGTCCCTGCCAGCACAGTAGATCTAGACAGTGACCTTGGATAGACGCCATGCTTCTCACACTGTTGGCTGTAGAACTAGACTAAAGTATTTGACTGTGTCCCGAATGGCATCCTACTCCCTTTACAGGGGACTACTTTTGACCAGGGCCCACAGGGTTGAGATAGCAAATCTATATTGAGTGGGACCTCATATTGTAGCTGCTTCAGTAGATGTATAGTTTTAGCAGGAGGAATGCAGTGGAAGACAAGGTAATAACAGTGTAGATGTTACAGTAGATGTATAGTTTTAGCAGGAGGAATGCAGTGGGAGACAAGGTAATAACAGTGTAGATGTTACAGTAGATGTATAGTTTTAGCAGGAGGAATGCAGTGAGAGACAAGGTAATAACAGTGTAGATGTTACAGTAGATGTATAGTTTTAGCAGGAGGAATGCAGTGGGAGACAAGGTAATAACAGTGTAGATGTTACAGTAGATGTATAGTTTTAGCAGGAGGAATGCAGTGAGAGACAAGGTAATAACAGTGTAGATGTTACAGTAGATGTATAGTTTTAGCAGGAGGAATACAGTGGGAGACAAGGTAATAACAGTGTAGATGTTACAGTAGATGTATAGTTTTAGCAGGAGGAATGCAGTGAGAGACAAGGTAATAACAGTGTAGATGTTACAGTAGATGTATAGTTTTAGCAGGAGGAATGCAGTGGAAGACAAGGTAATAACAGTGTAGATGTTACAGTAGATGTATAGTTTTAGCAGGAGGAATGCAGTGGGAGACAAGGTAATAACAGTGTAGATGTTACAGTAGATGTATAGTTTTAGCAGGAGGAATACAGTGGAAGACAAGGTAATAACAGTGTAGATGTTACAGTAGATGTATAGTTTTAGCAGGAGGAATGCAGTGAGAGACAAGGTAATAACAGTGTAGATGTTACAGTAGATGTATAGTTTTAGCAGGAGGAATGCAGTGGAAGACAAGGTAATAACAGTGTAGATGTTACAGTAGATGTATAGTTTTAGCAGGAGGAATGCAGTGAGAGACAAGGTAATAACAGTGTAGAGATGTTACAGTAGATGTATAGTTTTAGCAGGTGGAATACAGTGGGAGACAAGGTAATAACAGTGTAGATGTTACAGTAGATGTATAGTTTTAGCAGGAGGAATGCAGTGGGAGACAAGGTAATAACAGTGTAGATGTTACAGTAGATGTATAGTTTTAGCAGGAGGAATGCAGTGAGAGACAAGGTAATAACAGTGTAGATGTTACAGTAGATGTATAGTTTTAGCAGGAGGAATACAGTGGGAGACAAGGTAATAACAGTGTAGATGTTACAGTAGATGTATAGTTTTAGCAGGAGGAATGCAGTGGGAGACAAGGTAATAACAGTGTAGATGTTACAGTAGATGTATAGTTTTAGCAGGAGGAATGCAGTGAGAGACAAGGTAATAACAGTGTAGATGTTACAGTAGATGTATAGTTTTAGCAGGAGGAATGCAGTGGGAGATAAGGTAATAACAGTGTAGATGTTACAGTAGATGTATAGTTTTAGCAGGAGGAATGTAGTGAGAGACAAGGTAATAACAGTGTAGATGTTACAGTAGATGTATAGTTTTAGCAGGAGGAATACAGTGGGAGACAAGGTAATAACAGTGTAGATGTTACAGTAGATGTATAGTTTTAGCAGGAGGAATACAGTGGAAGACAAGGTAATAACAGTGTAGATGTTACAGTAGATGTATAGTTTTAGCAGGAGGAATACAGTGGAAGACAAGGTAATAACAGTGTAGATGTTACAGTAGATGTATAGTTTTAGCAGGAGGAATGCAGTGGAAGACAAGGTAATAACAGTGTAGATGTTACAGTAGCACCGGTGCTGTAGTCGATCTAACTAGAGTTTTAATGTTTCTACTGTGCAACAAAAGTGTGCAAAGTATTATCTGAGTATATACTGTTTGAATTAGTATTTTGACCGGTTTGAAATCCCAAGGGAATATCCTGAACAGTAGAGAGAGAGAGAGCTATGGTGAACTACATTATTCATCACAACACACCTCTAGTAAGTAACAAGTCGTTAGATTCCGATATCTCCTTTACTGTTCAAAGACATAAGTCTCTGGACATAACGACCTGAGGTTCGTAGACCACAAATGATTATGATGATGGTCACCATCGTTAAAGTCTCAGGCAACGTAAGGTCGTTCATTGGCTGATGAAGTGGCTGTGTTGCGATTGGCTGGGTTATAACTGGAGTGACCGCTGTATTGCGATTGGCTGGTGTTGAACAGGAGTGACCCGAATGCTGTGTTGCGATTGGCTAGCCTACAGCATCAGGAGTGACCGCTTTGTTGCAATTGGCAGCTTTACAACAGGAAGCAGGAAGCATAGCCTCTGTTGGACAACTTTTCACTCTTAACATTTCACTATTTAACTGTGCTGCCACTGTGTCCTCTGTGTTTGTGTTTGTTTTTGGCTTTGCAAATGCTGCTCATGTCAGATGATAATCCACATCTGGTCTAAGTAAGGTATTTTTCTTTATGAGCATTTGCAACGACAATGATTTGTCTAACTGATATGACCTGATGTTCAGATATACACATGCTATTGAGAGGTAATGACACTTACTGCCTATGAAGACACTTAAGGAACAACACGATACAAAACAACAGCAAGTTCATGTTTTTATTGTACATAATGATACTGTGTAGATTTTCTTGTGTACACGGTGTACGTATGTGAAATGCATTTTATTCCATTTTATTTCCAAACTACTCAAAAGTGCCAAAAATATATTTTCTTTGTCTTTTTCCAACTAGATTTCAGTTACATTTTACAATGGCAGGGCGGAGACAGCTTTCGGCATGTACCTTGCAGGAGTATAGTAAGCTAGTCGGCTGAATGGAAACTAACCAACACATGCTAATCCACGATTCTCTCACATCTCACCCAGTGTCTTTCACTCACAGACAGATTCCAAAGGGCCTCCCACTCACTCACTCAGTCACCTACCACAGATGAGGGACACATTGTCCCCTGCCTGTCCCTGTCCCTCCCTGTCACACCTGCTATGTCCTGTTCCTACTCTACTGTAGGTGCCAGCAGGGCCCTATGGGGCCCAGTCCAGGGACCTAGGGCATGCATCACTCTGCTGTATCATGGCACCTGATCATCAGCAGCAGCTTCCTTCCCTTCTCTCAATAACGTGTTGCAGGAACCACGGAGCCGTTGACAGGCATGTGTATCACAGCAGGTCCAGGTCAGCTGACCAGCGTCCCGCGCTAGAGCACACCACCACCTCCCGCTCGCGGTCCACGGAGCGGCCTGACTCCGCCCTCATGAGGTCCATGCCGTCTTTACCCTCCGGACGCTCCGCCCCTCCCTCACCTGCCTTAACGAGGTGACCAGACAGACACATCTACAGGAGGCTGGTGTCACTATAAATCAGACGATGGCCTCATTGTAATGGCTGGAATGGAATTCATGGATTGGAATCAAAAACATGCGTTTGATACTTTTCCATTTCTGCCATTGCAGCCGTTACAATGAGCCCATCCTCCGATTTCTCCTCCCACCAGCCTCCACTGCATAGATACTGCCCCACCAATCCAAAGAATAACAACCACCACCCACCCCTCTCTCTGCCTGTCTCACTGCAACCAACCACCAACCACCCACCCAGCATCCAATCAGCATCCAGCCAGCTCACCACTTTATCATTTACTCCGCCCGCCCCTCCTAAAGCAACGAATGGTGCTGCATTTCCTTTCCCATCCCAGACTGGTAGTAGACTAGATAGTAACTCATTTTGTTTTTGGAACACACTACTTATACACCACTTTGACTGAGTATAGTAGTGATGGATCACCATTGTGCTTTTCTTTCTTTACTAACATTACCTGTTATTATCCTGTAATTACATTTTTTTTTCCCAGTTTTTTTTTACAATCTTTTGTAGAACGTCAGATCGCATGATCGCATTGGTCCACATCGAACGAACACCCAACGATGCTTGATGGGTCGAGTGAAACATGCCATTCATCACCTTTGTTGCAAAACTGATGCTACATTATCTCCAGCATGTCATGTGCCAAATGTCATTGTTTTGATGCGCTTTAGAGTTCACAAACTGGTAGGTGCTGACATGAATTAGAAGGAACCCAGATACCCTGCTTTGGCCTACACCAGATATGCAGGATTTATTCAAATCAGTCAGCAAACTACCAATTACAAATGAGCTTGATCATCTGTTATGTGCTTTTAATTCGAGTATGGTTAAGATACCAGTATTCCTCAATACTAGACATTTTCAGGTAATAATTTTTAGTCATTAATGTTTAGCAAATGAAGTATTAATTCAAGCTACAGTATTAAATTGATGCTTCTACATAGCCTGACTTCAAAACAAATTCTCAGAACCCCTTTTGAATACAGATGTGTTTAGCAGACACAGATGCTCAACTGGCAGATGGTGTAAAAACACAATACAAGTCTTATGGGAGAAATAATATCTGTTGAATACGTTCAATACGATAGATTGATAAAAAATAAACTACAGAAAGTAAAAGGCAGTTAGTTATTAACGTGATCAGTTAATTGATCAGGTAATTGATCAGGTAATTGATCTGTTATGTGTCCAGCTTTCACCGATCCAACAACATGGCAGCATCCCTGGTTGAGCATGGACATGATTGTACACAACAGTAAATACAGTATGTGTTTGATACAATCTTTTTTCCATGTTTGGTTCATTACCAACCCCAGTAGACAGTAGTTTGATGTGTTGATGTTTCAACAACCAGCCTGAAACCATCCTCTCCTCTTACATAACAAAGCAAAGCACGCTGGGAAATGTAGTCCTTCTGCTTGTCCGGGATCTTCCAACCAATCACAGGTCAGCTCTGTGCCTGACCTCTGATCCTTGACTCACCCGGACTGTACCACTTTGTGCCTCCCCCCGTAGGGCGAACCCCCGCAGCGGATCGGCCCAAACCAGCCCCACCAGTACCCCCATGTCCGACAGGAGAGGAGGTCGGCAACTACCACAGCTTCCACCCACAGGGACCAAGGGCAGAAGTAAGTTCTCAGCTTTATTTTCCATACACTGCTCTGGGCCTCAGTGGCATCACTGCCACTCTGGTTGCTTTGGTTTGGTGACACCTTAAGGCTTTTCTCCATTGGTCACTATGGTCACTTACTTTGGAACAGGTTTGACTTTGATTGAAGCTTCTCTTTGTCAGAAGCAATTGTTTCTTGTTATTTGCTTGTCTTTAGCTGAGTATGGCACCTTGAGATATTGGTTATTTTGTGCCATAAACCTCTGAGTTGGGAAAAGGCTCATAGCAAGTTTAACAGATACTGCTGTCTGTTGGTTCTCTCTGGTCAGTTGCTCATGAACGACAGCTTGGCTCAGAATTCCTTGTTAAGCTGTGTCTTCTGTTTTAGTGAGTTTGTTGTGTGTCTTATGGTCTCAGTACTCTATATATCTTGTCAGTGTTAACCAGGGTGTCCTGTAGAAGGTTTACAACATGCATTGTAACCTTGGTCAGTTAGCGATATTGGTGATGTTGTCTCTTCATGAACATTTGATGTTTTTTATTTTAATTTCTACTCAGTTCCTTTTTGCCATTCCTTCCTCAGACGATGGAGAAGAAGGAACAGAGCCTTGTGAAGGTCTGTAACATAGAGTGTAGGTTTGAAAGACTGAATCTGCCTGCAACGGCAGGGACCAGGGTCCTGTTCAGTAGCACATCAAAACAAAACGTTTTACAACGGATAATGAGAATCTGTGTTCTGATAGGACAAGTTCAGAGAGAACATCCCTGTTTCACTACGTTTCAAAACGTTTCCTCTCTACTGAACAGCCCTGATTACAGTGGTCCACAGCACCCCCTGTCTGTCTCTCACTCCGTGACTGTGTGACCTAGTAGTCCTGTGTCCTAGCTTAGCCTCCTAGTCTTCTTCTGGTTCCTACACTGGGTCAGTGTTGTCATCTAGCATCGTAGCTTCCATGTTTTTCAGTTGTCATGAGGTCTACTGTAGTTTTGTGTTCTATGTTGAACAGTCCTCAGTTTCGTGTTATGACTTCAGAGTGCTCAGGTGAGACGTGTCACTGGGGGTTCTGACTTCAGAGTGCTCAGGTGAGACGTGTCACTGGGGGTTCTGACTTCAGAGTGCTCAGGTGAGACGTGTCACTGGGGGTTCTGACTTCAGAGTGCTCAGGTGAGACGTGTCACTGGGGGTTCTGACTTCAGAGTGCTCAGGTGAGACGTGTCACTGGGGGTTCTGACTTCAGAGTGGTCAGGTGAGACGTGTCACTGGGGGTTCTGACTTCAGAGTGCTCAGGTGAGACGTGTCACTGGGGGTTCTGACTTCAGAGTGCTCAGGTGAGACGTGTCACTGGGGGTTCTGACTTCAGAGTGCTCAGGTGAGACGTGTCACTGGGGGTTCTGACTTCAGAGTGCTCAGGTGAGACGTGTTACTGGGGGTTCTGACTTCAGAGTGCTCAGGTGAGACGTGTCACTGGGGGTTCTGGCTTCAGAGTGCTCAGGTGAGACGTGTCACTGGGGGTTCTGGCTTCAGAGTGCTCAGGTGAGACGTGTCACTGGGGGTTCTGACTTCAGAGTGCTCAGGTGAGACGTGTCACTGGGGGTTCTGACTTCAGAGTGCTCAGGTGAGACGTGTCACTGGGGGTTCTGACTTCAGAGTGCTCAGGTGAGACGTGTCACTGGGGGTTCTGACTTCAGAGTGCTCAGGTGAGACGTGTCACTGGGGGTTCTGGCTTCAGAGTGCTCAGGTGAGACGTGTCACTGGGGGTTCTGGCTTCAGAGTGCTCAGGTGAGACGTGTCACTGGGGGTTCTGACTTCAGAGTGCTCAGGTGAGACGTGTCACTGGGGGTTCTGGCTTCAGAGTGCTCAGGTGAGACGTGTCACTGGGGGTTCTGACTTCAGAGTGCTCAGGTGAGACGTGTCACTGGGGGTTCTGGCTTCAGAGTGCTCAGGTGAGACGTGTCACTGGGGGTTCTGGCTTCAGAGTGCTCAGGTGAGACGTGTCACTGGGGGTTCTGACTTCAGAGTGCTCAGGTGAGACGTGTCACTGGGGGTTCTGGCTTCAGAGTGCTCAGGTGAGACGTGTCACTGGGGGTTCTGACTTCAGAGTGCTCAGGTGAGACGTGTCACTGGGGGTTGTGGCTTCAGAGTGCTCAGGTGAGACGTGTCACTGGGGGTTCTGGCTTCAGAGTGCTCAGGTGAGACGTGTCACTGGGGGTTGTGGCTTCAGAGTGCTCAGGTGAGACGTGTCACTGGGGGTTGTGGCTTCAGAGTGCTCAGGTGAGACGTGTCACTGGGGGTTGTGGCTTCAGAGTGCTCAGGTGAGACGTGTCACTGGGGGTTGTGGCTTCAGAGTGCTCAGGTGAGACGTGTCACTGGGGGTTGTGGCGTGGACACGGTGCAGTGGACTATTTGTGTTTTAAACATGTGTGATTCCGTAACCAGTGTTGTTAGTAGTAAAGTCATTTATCCAGAAGCAAAGTAATACATGATTCACTTTTTATTGAGTCTGGGAAGGCTATAATGTAGTGCCCTTAACTGTCCCTGGTACAAGAGGTATAACTGAGCTGCATGCAGAGAGTTCATCTAGTTCCTCCTGTACTGTGAGACTATCTCCTTGATGAGGAATCAGAACTACTACAGACAGCGGGATCCTGCTTCTCTTACTGAAGCTCTTCAGGGTCACAGACAGAATGACATCTTAAACCGCACAAATGTAATGTTCTCATTTAACTCTCCCTAAAATGTTCTGACAGGTTGTAACAGAGTGTGTCACATGATGGAAGGGTGTGGTGATGGAAGGGAGGGGATGCGCCTGAGATCTCTGGAGCAGCGCTTTGAATTGACAGATTAGCTGAGTGGTGATTGGAGGGAGCGGGCCACGAGAGAGAAGGAGAAGGGAGCGAGAGAGAGAGGAGAGCAGAGAGAAAGATGGAGGTAGAAAGCAGAGAGAAAGAGAGAAAGCCTAGCCGGTGCTGAGAACTTGTCAAAGCACTCCCAGAACTCCTTCATCATTGTCAGAAACCATGAGCACTCCTCTCTCCTCCTAGTCTGCAGCCAGCCAGCCAGTCTCTCTCCTGCCCTCTCTCTCATATCCCCCTTCCCATCTCCCCATCTCTCCTATGTCCCTCCTCCCTCTCCCTCTGTCCCCATCTCTCTCCTCCCCCCCTCTCTCCCTCTGTCCCCACCTCCCCATTCCTGTCTCTCCGTCTCTATCCTCTGTCTCTGTCCTCCCTTCCCGTTTCTCTCCTCTCTCTGTGATGGGGTAATGGCAGCGGGTGGGCAAATGGGGGAGGCATTCTAATGTATTGATCCGACCCTGGGCTGACGCTCACACAGGCCTACAACATGACACAGCCAGGACTTATCTAATCATGGCACTAATGCTGCTGCTGCCGCACGTGGTACTGATCCATAGAGGCCAGGGGACTTGGAGTTGGCTGGGCTGGGCTGGGCTGGGCTGGGCTGGGCTGGGCTGGGCTGGGCTGACTGGGCTGGGCTGGGCTGACTGGGCTGGGCTGGGCTGGGCTGGCTGGGCTGGGATTCAAATAGGAGGGTTGTTTGAAATGTTGAGGTAACAGAAATCAAGGCAGAACAGGGAATGTGTATCCAGTCAGGTGTGTGTGATTGTACCTTTGTGTTTCCTGCCTAGACAAAGGATCCATGTTGTTGCACCATGCTGGCTTCAGTTAGATTTGTATTTATTAACCAGGAAGTCCCATTGAGCTCAGAATACCTCTTTTACAAGGTTTTACAAGGTTGTGATACAGTATCTGTGGTGACCCCTGTTCAACCGTCGTGCCCTGATTTTATTGTTCCTTTATGTGGACAGGGAGGTCAACATTGAGACCTGAACTAGCTTTGACGGCTTTAGCCACAAACCAAGTGATATCTAATCAGCCCCTGTTCCTGTTGTTATCTATCTGTCTCTACTACGACCCCCGACCGCTCAGGGGGAACATGGGAGGAGCTAGAGCGGCCTACTGGTGACCTTTGCCCTCAAGAGCAGTACGAAGCACAGCCAGGTGTGTCTATCTACTGGTGTGTCTCAGAGCAGAATGAGCCTTAAGACTTCCTGGTTCACCTCTGTCACCTTTATGTATGTGCCTCTCTGCTGAGAACTCCACGCCAGATCTGGGTCCAATACATGATGTACTTAAGCTGCACTTTATTAGTTTGCCTGGTACCATAGGAACCAATAGAATAGTCCCAGAACACGGCAAACTCGAATTTGACCCTGCCTGGTCCACACAGCCTGTACTGGATGGACTATGATGTTGTACCATCTGTATAAGCCCTACAGCCGTTCTGCCCCTCAGCCAAAACCCTTCAAATGTGATCATTTGTTGAGCCAGTATTGTATGAATGTACTGGCTTGAATGAGAGTGTCCAGGGTTGTGTTGGCAGGAGCTGGAGTTTCCCACAGGTCTCTCTTCCTAGTTCCTCCTCACCCATCTGTCTGTTCATTCATTCAGTTAAGTCTTCTGTGTGATAGTAGTAGACTATCTTGGTCATGAAACATGCGCTATACTTCTTGGGCGTTCATATCTGCATGCGTTTGGTCTGCGTGTGTGTGCTTGTGTACATTTATTCTTACAAGTGTGCGGGCGTGCAAACACCTGCACAAGTTTTTGTGTATGGTCGTGTGTGTGTGTGTGTGTGTGTGTGTGTGTGTGTGTGTGTGTGTGTGTGTGTGTGTGCCTGCCTCTGTGCATGCATCCGTGTTCCATGATCTCATAAAGCTCCATCTGTGTCCCACTACCGTTCAGACTGTGAGGACAGGCCTCAGCCAGGCCCACCTGTGAATGGGAGGAAAGGCAAGTGCACTCAGGAGTGTGCCATTGCGGTGGTGTGTCCTCAATAGTGCCCTCAGGGGTGTGTCAGTGCTGTGGGACTCTGCATGCCAGTTAGAGCTTCCATAGTTAAATTAGTCAACTTTCTTCCGTGTTTCTGTCTCTCTTTTATCCACATTTCATATTTTCTGAGATGATGAATGTGATTGATTAGATTTGGGTTGATTTGCAGTGTTTAACTAACCTGGGTGAGTGTGTGGTGATGATAACAAGGATGATCTTCATCATGATGACGATGATGATGATGAGGGTGAGACTGATGCTAATAAGTCCAGAGTTTTGTCTCCCTGAGCTCATATAGTCGTGCGTGTCCCAGCCCCATCACAACCACACACCACTAATCTACACTGCCCTTTAATTGAAGGGTTTGAGAATCAATGTTCAGCCCTTTGTCCCCATGTCACAACCACACAATTCAATGGAACAGTATTAGTTATATATACTGTATAGCTCCATGGTCAAATCTACCGTTTGGAATTAAAGATCATTTCAATTAGACATGTAAGATTTTCGTGCTTCAGTCAAAGCGCCACTTATTGAGATTGAAGTAAATCTAGTGGAGGAAAAGGGATGCATGCTGGGATTGCAGTTTGAAGAGTTTAAGTTGAACCAGTCACCTTAGACACAACATTCATGCAACTGGTTGTTGGTCGTTAGTAGATGTTCCAATTTAAATGCTAAATGTCATTAAACTGTCGATAACAGCTTGTAAATATCATCCTTGGTAATGTGCCAACAAAATATGTACAGATCTGCAATATTAATTTGATCACTCTGTTGTCATAGATAATTTCCTTGCACAGCAGGAAATACAAATTATAATCGATTCAAGGTTTAAAAAGGCTTCTGAAGTTTGTAATTTCCACTTTAAAATGTCAGACTTGATTTGACCCAACAAAAAATGTATCAACGCCTACAAAAATGTCCATTAATGAATTAATTCATTATAATCCTTTTAATAATTTACATTTCCTGTTGCTACAGAATTATTTACCTGCTGTGAGAAGCAGGGTCAAATTAAGATAGTCCGTCAATTCAAAATACCATTACCACTACTGGCCAGCAGATGGCGCAAAATTCCTAATCTTTGTAAGGGGCTGTCCACGATTGAAGTGCTGAACCTGGCTGCCTTTCCCTGTCGCCACCTCGTTTCGCAATAAAGACACACCAGCAAACACGGTCTACATATTCATGATAATGAAACAGATGAATTAATACAGCTGTATTTTTCTTTTATCTTTTATCTATCATTTAGATTGTTTAACAACATTGTTTGGTACCTAATACCCATTCAGTGTATCCCATCCATACTAATAACTTTATTTTGTTGATTCCTCCCATGCCCCTGTATCCATGATCATTATAATGTTGACCATATAGCTGACCATAACCTCCACCACACTACTTTTAACCAGGGCCCATAGGGAACTGTGTTCTCTCCCAGGTGACTGTCAGTGAGGTATCTTAGGGTTTTCCTGAGTGCAGCACCATTAATTGAGAGAGAGTTATAGAAATTTGCTAACACCTCATGATGAATCTTGATGGAATCCATCCCACATGTTTAAATAGGAAAGGTTCATTCAATTCAAAAAGCTTTATTGCCACAAATGTACACGACAAAAAAAGTATATTTGACAAGAACACTGTCTGTTGTTGTTTACTGTGAGTGTCATCAACAGCTCCTCTGTCTGCTGTCTGTCTGTCTCTCCCTGCCCTGCCTCAGAGGTGACATGGGAGGACCAGCAGAAAGGCCTCAATGGTTCTCTTTCTGACGGAGGAACACAGCCAGGTTTGTCTTGGGTTGTGGTCCCAAATGGCACCCTGTTTCCTACAGTATGTAGTGTACTACTTTTGACCAGGGCCCATAGTGTACTACTTTTGACCAAGGCCCATAGTGTACTACTTTTGACCAGGGCCCATAGTGTACTACTTTTGACCAGGGCCCATAGTGTACTACTTTTGACCAGGGCCCATAGTGTACTACTTTTGACCAGGGCCCATAGTGTACTACTTTTGACCAGGGCCCATAGTGTACTACTTTTGACCAAGGCCCATAGTGTACTACTACCTAATCTTGGCCCCTGGGGGCCCCTCACTGTGGTTATCCTTATCCAAAGGTCAAAGAGGCTCTGACCTCTGTCCTTCTCCTCTCTGTGATGTGCAGTGATGCAGTGTAGCATGAGAGTGTTTGGTTTGGTTTGGTAAGTGGTTTGCTAAGTTAGTTTTGTGGTCGGGTCTCTGAAAACTGACATTTTAGTTTCTTTTAAACATGTCTAATTAATCTCCATAACAATACGGTTTCTGATTGGGCTGTAGATTTACATGTAAAAGAGTGTTGCCAGGCAAATCAGCTGTGAATGTTTAGAGACATTGTTTCTCAATTAACTTGTTGAGTATCCATGGAAACACATATGTAAATCTCCATGTATGGCCGAATTTACATGTAGATCCAATTATGAACCCTTATTATGTGACTGAGTGAGCGTGTGGGACGGACTTCTGGAAGAGCTGTGTCAATGGAAATTGTATATAGGCCTTCTGGAGACAATTAACTTGATTGAAGATCATTTTGAGGTAGATGAGATGAGCATCACTGAAAGTGTTATCCATGATGATAGTCATTAGAGCTTCTCTTACTGCTGAATGAAAGTAGACCGGCTTCTTACTGATACATCATGAATCCATTAGCTAACACCTTGCTAAAATGCACCATGCCACCAGGACACATTTGAATTAAGAGTTGCATACTGACTGTTTTACTTGGTATAGTTTCCTAGTTGTCACCAGTTTGCTTGCCATGGATTGCAGTGTTGTGGTGTCGTCTTTATTGAACCGTACCTCAGTGAGGGCAGTAGTTAATGACTTCAGCTTTAATGAGGCTTCAATGTTAGTCTCTCTCTCTCTCTCTCTCTCTCTCTCTCTCTCTCTCTCTCTCTCTCTCTCTCTGTCTCTGTCTCTGTCTCTCTCTCTCTCTCTCTGTCTTTCTCTCTCTCTCTCTCTGTCTTTCTCTGTCTCTCTCTCTGTCTTTCTCTCTCTCTCTCTCTGTCTTTCTCTCTGTCTTTCTCTCTCTCTCTCTCTCTCTCTCTCTCTCTCTCTTATGATACACCCACTACTCTGTGAAAGCATGCCATGTGACTGTAGCAATATGCTGAAATCACTGAATATGTTTCCTGCTGAAGCCATCAAGATTCAACGATGATTCATAGAATGTTTGCAGTCATGCTGTCAGAAGTATTGTACAACTCAACTCTGTGGGTCAGTATGCTCGTACTGTCAGAGGTATTGTACAACTCTGTGGGTCAGTATGCTCGTACTGTCAGAGGTATTGTACAACTCTGTGGGTCAGTATGCTCATGCTGTCAGAGGTATTGTACAATTCAACTCTATGGTTCAGTATGCTCATACTGTCAGAGGTATTGTACAACTCTGTGGGTCAGTATGCTCATGCTGTCAGAGGTATTGTACAACTCTGTGGGTCAGTATGCCCATACTGTCAGAGGTATTGTACAACTCTGTGGTACAACTCTGTGGGTCAGTATGCCCATACTGTCAGAGGTATTGTACAACTCTGTGGGTCAGTATGCTCATGCTGTCAGAGGTATTGTACAACTCAACTCTGTGGATCAGTATGCTCATGCTGTCAGAGGTATTGTACAATTCTGTGGGTCAGTATGCTCATGCTGTCAGAGGTATTGTACAACTCAACTCTGTGGGTCAGTATGCTCATACTGTCAGAGGTATTGTACAACTCAACTCTGTGGGTCAGTATGCTCGTACTGTCAGAGGTATTGTACAACTCTGTGGGTCAGTATGTTCATGCTGTCAGAGGTATTGTACAGCTCTGTGGGTCAGTATGCTCATGCTGTCAGAGGTATTGTACAACTCTGTGGGTCAGTATGCTCATGCTGTCAGAGGTATTGTACAACTCTGTGGGTCAGTATGCTCATACTGTCAGAGGTATTGTACAACTCAACTCTGTGGGTCAGTATGCCCATACTGTCAGAGGTATTGTACAACTCTGTGGGTCAGTATGCTCATGCTGTCAGAGGTATTCTACAACTCTGTGGGTCAGTATGCCCATACTGTCAGAGGTATTGTTCAACTCTGTGGGTCAGTATGCTCATACTGTCAGAGGTATTGTACAACTCTGTGGGTCAGTATGCTCATGCTGTCAGAGGTATTGTACAACTCTGTGGGTCAGTATGCTCATGCTGTCAGAGGTATTGTACAACTCTGTGGGTCAGTATGCCCATACTGTCAGAGGGATTGTACAACTCTGTGGGTCAGTATGCTCATACTGTCAGAGGTATTGTACAACTCTGTGGGTCAGTATGCTCATACTGTCAGAGGTATTGTACAACTCTGTGGGTCAGTATGCTCATGCTGTCAGAGGTATTGTACAACTCTGTGGGTCAGTATGCTCATGCTGTCAGAGGTATTGTACAACTCAACTCTGTGGGTCAGTATGCTCGTACTGTCAGAGGTATTGTACAACTCTGTGGGTCAGTATGCTCATACTGTCAGAGGTATTGTACAACTCTGTGGGTCAGTATGCTCATGCTGTCAGAGGTATTGTACAACTCTGTGGGTCAGTATGCTCATACTGTCAGAGGTATTGTACATCTCTGTGGGTCAGTATGCTCATGCTGTCAGAGGTATTGTACATCTCTGTGGGTCAGTATGCTCATGCTGTCAGAGGTATTGTACAACTCTGTGGGTCAGTATGCTCGTACTGTCAGGTATTGTACAACTCTGTGGGTCAGTATGCTCATGCTGTCAGAGGTATTGTACAACTCTGTGGGTCAGTATGCTCATGCTGTCAGAGGTATTGTACAACTCTGTGGATCAGTATGCTCATGCTGTCAGAGGTATTGTACAACTCTGTGGGTCAGTATGCCCATACTGTCAGAGGTATTGTACAACTCTGTGGGTCAGTATGCCCATACTGTCAGAGCTATTGTACAACTCTGTGGGTCAGTATGCTCATACTGTCAGAGGTATTGTACAACTCAACTCTGTGGGTCAGTATGCTCATACTGTCAGAGGTATTGTACAACTCTGTGGGTCAGTATGCTCATGCTGTCAGAGGTATTGTACAACTCTGTGGGTCAGTATGCTCATACTGTCAGAGGTATTGTACATCTCTGTGGGTCAGTATGCTCATGCTGTCAGAGGTATTGTACATCTCTGTGGGTCAGTATGCTCATGCTGTCAGAGGTATTGTACAACTCTGTGGGTCAGTATGCTCGTACTGTCAGAGGTATTGTACAACTCTGTGGGTCAGTATGCCCATACTGTCAGAGGTATTGTACAACTCTGTGGGTCAGTATGCCCATACTGTCAGAGCTATTGTACAACTCTGTGGGTCAGTATGCTCATACTGTCAGAGGTATTGTACAACTCAACTCTGTGGGTCAGTATGCTCATACTGTCAGAGGTATTGTACAACTCAACTCTGTGGGTCTCGTTGGCTGGCCCTCGCTTCATACTCATCGCCAAACCCACTGGCTCCATGTCATCTACAAGACCCTGCTAGGTAAAGTCCCCCCTTATCTCAGCTCGCTGGTCACCATAGCATCTCCCACCTGTAGCACACGCTCCAGCAGGTATATCTCTCTAGTCACCCCCAAAACCAATTCTTTCTTTGGCCGCCTCTCCTTCCAGTTCTCTGCTGCCAATGACTGGAACGAACTACAAAAATCTCTTAAATTGGAAACACTTATCTCCCTCACTAGCTTTAAGCACCAACTGTCAGAGCATCTTACAGATTACTGCAACTGTACATAGCCCACCTATAATTTAGCCCAAACAACTACCTCTTTCCCAACTGTATTTAATTTATTTATTTATTTTGCTCCTTTGCACCCCATTATTTTTATTTCTACTTTGCACATTCTTCCATTGCAAAACTACCATTCCAGTGTTTTACTTGCTATATTGTATTTACTTTGCCACCATGGCCTTTTTTGCCTTTACCTCCCTTCTCACCTAATTTGCTCACATTGTATATAGACTTGTTTTTTTACTGTATTATTGACTGTATGTTTGTTTTACTCCATGTGTAACTCTGTGTCGTTGTATGTGTCGAACTGCTTTGCTTTATCTTGGCCAGGTCGCAATTGTAAATGAGAACTTGTTCTCAACTTGCCTACCTGGTTAAATAAAGGTGAAATAAAAAAATAAAAAAAGTATGCTCGTACTGTCAGAGGTATTGTACAACTCTGTGGGTCAGTATGTTCATGCTGTCAGAGGTATTGTACAACTCAACTCTGTGGGTCAGTATGTTCATGCTGTCAGAGGTATTGTACAACTCTGTGGGTCAGTATGCTCGTACTGTCAGAGGTATTGTACAACTCTGTGGGTCAGTATGCTCATACTGTCAGAGGTATTGTACAACTCAACTCTGTGGGTCAGTGTGCTCGTACTGTCAGAGGTATTGTACAACTCTGTGGGTCAGTATGCTCGTACTGTCAGAGGTATTGTACAACTCTGTGGGTCAGTATGCTCATACTGTCAGAGGTATTGTACAACTCAACTCTGTGGGTCAGTGTGCTCGTACTGTCAGAGGTATTGTACAACTCTGTGGGTCAGTATGCTCATGCTGTCAGAGGTATTGTACAACTCTGTGGGTCAGTATGTTCATGCTGTCAGAGGTATTGTACAGCTCTGTGGGTCAGTATGCTCATGCTGTCAGAGGTATTGTACAACTCTGTGGGTCAGTATGCTCGTACTGTCAGAGGTATTGTACAACTCTGTGGGTCAGTATGCTCGTACTGTCAGAGGTATTGTACAACTCTGTGGGTCAGTATGCTCGTACTGTCAGAGGTATTGTACAACTCTGTGGGTCAGTATGCTCATGCTGTCAGAGGTATTGTACAACTCTGTGGGTCAGTATGCTCGTACTGTCAGAGGTATTGTACAACTCTGTGGGTCAGTATGCTCGTACTGTCAGAGGTATTGTACAACTCTGTGGGTCAGTATGCTCATACTGTCAGAGGTATTGTACAACTCTGTGGGTCAGTATGCTCGTACTGTCAGAGGTATTGTACAACTCTGTGGGTCAGTATGCTCATACTGTCAGAGGTATTGTACAACTCAACTCTGTGGGTCAGTATGCTCATACTGTCAGAGGTATTGTACAACTCTGTGGGTCAGTATGCTCATACTGTCAGAGGTATTGTACAACTCAACTCTGTGGGTCAGTATGCTCATGCTGTCAGGTGATGACTCTTTGACCCCTTTCAACAACCACTGGTCAGTGTTTGGACAATATGACTCAAGACGAACAAAACAAGGTTGATGATTTGATCACTATCTATATTCTTTACATAATCTTACTGTTCTGTTAGTCAGCGCCTCGCCAAAATGTTTGGGTGTGCGTCAACTAATGCATTTTACTAGATAGAGGATTCTTTAAAGAGTTTATTTCTGTTGTGTAAGGTACGCCATTGATGAGTTCACCTAGGACTTTTACCATGCTGTTGTACCATGCTGTTGTAGCATGCTGTTGATGACAAGCATTGACCTACAACTTATACCATGCTGTTGATGACGAGCCAAAAATTGCCTGCTCGCTTTGTTCAGCCACAGCGCGTATCTCTTGACTTGACAATGATGTGAGTTGAGTTGAGTTGGCACGGTGGTGTGATCAGATCAAAGCTGAATAAGGCAGATGTCTCACAGTGTTGTTTTATTCATGCCTCTCTTAATTATTCAACTTCATGAAGACGGAATTGACCTAAATGCAGATGTTGACAACAGTGCGTTACACATTAAGGCCAATAATCAGTGTCGTCACCTAGCCTTACACATCGGCTCTGTCCCACATGGCACCCTATTCCCTACATAGTACACTACTTCAAAAGTAGTGCACAAACGTAGGAATTAGGGTGCCATTTGGGATGCCGACAACAACTCGTATAGCTGCAGCTGGTCTCCCAGTGGGTGTACATCAAAGCCTTCAACATGGAAGCATACAAGAAGGGGGCAAGAGGAACAGTAGGGGGGTAGGTGGGCAGTGTCACTGGACAGTGTCACTTCAGTGAAGAGAGTCTGTGCGCTAACCACCCCCACCACAGCGTGCCCTGGCATAGTTAGCAGAATCACTATGCCTGTGTGAAGCCACAGTTTGTTCCTTTGCTTATTTTGATCTCTTTTAGCCTACAATAGGGTCTTACTGTATCTTCCAAAATCCCATGAAAATTCAATACAATGACATGCTTAACATACAGTAAGTGTATCTCTCTCTCTATCTCTCTCTCTCTCTCTCTCTCATTATGCAAGATGATTTGCACACGGCAGGGGGTGATTAATGAAAGGCTGATGAAAGCACAGCTCATCAAAACCTCAGCACATTCTGTTTTCCTCCCAAAACTCAGTGGAGGAATAGGAGTGGGATTATGTACTGGAGTAGGGGGAGATGGCTGTTAATTGGAGGCAAACAGAGGCTCTGGAGAAGAGAGTGGCTGCTAGTCGATCCCAGCTCTCTCTGTTGTGTAACCTGTTCATTCCCAGGGGTATGGGTGGGCCTACTCTCTCTGTACCTCAGCCTCAATCACAACAACAAGGTTTCTGAAAGAAAGAAAGAAAGAAAGAAAGAAAGAAAGAAAGAAAGAAAAGTTGATGTGGTACTTACGTCAATTTATTTGACTCTTTTGTTTGGGAGCTTTCTGTTTTGTACCTACTGCCGCCTCTCTGCCTGCTTTTGGTTGTTTTTAAGTTCCAGGCTGTCTGTCTGTCTGTCCGTCTCTCCACAGTAGACTATTAGTCCTTGACTCAAGTGGCTCCCCCACCGCCTCTCTTCTACCTCAAGTCTTTTAGGGTTTCTGTCTGCTTTGTCAGCTCCAACGCTCTTCCTCCCATCCTTAACGTCTACTTGACTGTTTCAGCTCTCTTTCCTCTGGACAGTACACAGCAGCTCACCTTTCCCCCTCTTTGTTTTTCAATAACACTACAGGTCTTTTAGTCCAGCCGCTCCCGGCCTGCCTTGCACTCTTCTCTTCACTTTTCTCCTTGGCTGTCCATTAGTGCAATTTGTGTTAATGTGATCTTTCTTTGTTGTGCTGTATGATTTTGTTTGTGTTGTTGTGCTCTGTGCTTGTTGTTGTTGTCGTTTTTGTGCCACCCCCTCCCCATCATGCCCCCCCCCCCCCACTCTGACCCCCTCCCGACCTGTGCGGCGGCCACTGTGAAAGAGGGCCCTCCACAGTG
Source organism: Oncorhynchus nerka (assembly GCF_034236695.1). Lineage (NCBI taxonomy): Eukaryota > Metazoa > Chordata > Actinopteri > Salmoniformes > Salmonidae > Oncorhynchus > Oncorhynchus nerka. Next base: position 35,924,352 of record NC_088409.1, on the reverse strand, counting down.
ATGTCACTTCCTGTCCATGGTGTCAGCCCTCTCACTCCCATTTCCTGTCTTCTGTCTGTATCTGTGTTTTGTCATGTGACCCCAGAAGACACGGACTCACCAGGTTGGACCAGCTCAGGTCTGTCCCTCCTTCTTCTGTATGCCTCCCCTTTTTACCTCCTTCTCATCTTCCTCATTCCTCCTCTTCTTCATCCCGCCTACTCCTGCTTTCTCATGTCCATTCTTCCCTGCTGATTGAGCTTGTTGGAGATGTATTTTTGGGGGGGAGGGGATGGATTTGACTCAGTTTGTGTGTGCTTGCTTACATGTAAGCATGCATGGTCATACATGTCAACTGTGTTCATTGTAACATGTCTGTTGTTCGGCTATATTCAACCCTGACGACATTTCATTGAGGCATGTTGTACAAATACAACCTAGGAATCGTGATATGCCACCAAGATGGCAGAAAGTGCATCTCATTCTGTACTATTGTCTTTACAAGGCTTGTTGTTGCTCAACTACAGCAGAAGGTCATATCTCATCAACTGTCACGCAAAGCTGACGGACAGGACAGGAAATCATATTCACATGTTGCAGAAAAACTAACATGGAGGCTGTCCTTTCATTTCCCATCATGGAGGTCTTCATTTAGTCTCATCTATTATCTTTCTACATTCATTTGCTCTTTGTTTTTGTGTTTTCTTTCTCTCATGCGCCTGTGCTTCCTCTCCCCACCGCCATCATACAAATCTAAAGTAGAGAGAATGAAAGTGTGTCCAGAGAATGGTGATGCAGGTAAGACGGCTGGAGTTACTGTAGTCTGCCTGACATCACGAAGTGAGGTCGTCCCAAATGGCACCTAGCCCTTTCCCTAGTCTGTTGGACCGGAGCCACATAGGAACACTATTTAGGAAATAGGGTTCCTCTGATCTGAATACTCCCCACACTACAGACTGACTGACTGACCTGACTGACTGACCTAACAGACCTGACTGACCTGACATGCCCAGTGTGGCATGTGGACAGTCACGTTTTGCCCCCAAAGCCTCTGTGAGCTCTGGGAGGTTGGTGGCTGCTTAGAATAAATTCTGAATAATTATTTCAGTAAAACTATGGCTAAGAGTTTGTATAGTAAAGTTAGGGCTCCAGACCCAAAAGAGCATGTCTGAGATTTTGACACGGAATAACTGACACCTTTCATTCAAACCCTTCATGTAAACTCCAAGTGAACCCCTTCATTATGAAATGGAATATCTCTTACAAGTTGTTGTTTGTGTTTTCCGACTGTTCATTCTTCCGTCTGTTATGTGACATCATGGACTGACTGACTGTTGGTGTCTGTGTGAACTAACTCTGAATGCTGCATGCAGCACTTTTATACAATAACATTGTCATGTGAAAATGATACCCGAATGAGTCTTTGGATCATAGTAATGCGGGGTTCCTTAATCAAAGTAGAAACCTTTTTAATGCCGATATCTCGACTATCGACTTGTTCAGTCAGTGCTTTATACCAGAACCCCCAAAACATTTCAAAAGACTATTCCTGAGTAGCGTTGCAAAAATCTGTGAATTTCCCCCAAATTCCCAGGTTTTCCAGAAATCCTGGTTGGAGGATAACAGATGATTCTGGGAGTCTTCCAACCAGGATTTCCCTATTCCTGAGTATGACCTCCACTGACCACTCTGCTCCCTAGGTGCTATGGATATGGAGGAGAGGACCAGACAGATGAAGCTGAAGGTGAACAAGTTCAAGCAGGGGGCCGGGTGCGACTCCAGACTGGAACAGGACTACAAGGCAAGACACAGTGACACAGCCCTCCTTTCCCTTTCATAAGTAGAACATTGTTAGCATCACACTTTTTCTCCCAACAAACTGACTTGGAGTTACTTTAACACATCCATGTTCAGGACACGTGAAGCAGGACTATCACTCTTAAGGCAAGGCCAATATCAGCCCTTCCTTCCTTTTCTATTCATAACATGGTCATTAAGTAGACACTTTGTATACAAACTGACTTACGGCTAACACAGTAAAATGTTCAGTAAATGTGTCCCGTGCAGCAATCAAATCAAAGCCGAGCAGGATGTTAACCGCATCATACATACAGGATGTTAACCGCATCATACATACAGGATGTTAACCGCATCATACATACAGGATGTTAACCGCTTCATACATACAGGATGTTAACCGCATCATACATACAGGATGTTAACCGCATCATACATACAGGATGTTAACCGCATCATACATACAGGATGTTAACCGCATCATACATACAGGATGTTAACCGCATCATACATACAGGATGTTAACCGCATCATACATACAGGATGTTAACCACATCATACATACAGGATGTTAACCGCTTCATACATACAGGATGTTAACCGCATCATACATACAGGATGTTAACCGCTTCATACATACAGGATGTTAACCGCATCATACATACAGGATGTTAACCGCATCATACATACAGGATGTTAACCGCATCATACATACAGGATGTTAACCACATCATACATACAGGATGTTAACCACATCATACATACAGGATATTAACCGCATCATACATACAGGATGTTAACCGCATCATACATACAGGATGTTAACCACATCATACATACAGGATGTTAACCACATCATACATACAGGATGTTAACCGCATCATACATACAGGATGTTAACCGCATCATACATACAGGATGTTAACCGCATCATACATACAGGATGTTAACCGCATCATACATACAGGATGTTAACCGCATCATACATACAGGATGTTAACCGCATCATACATACAGGATGTTAACCGCATCATACATACAGGATGTTAACCGCATCATACATACAGGATGTTAACCGCATCATACATACAGGATGTTAACCGCATCATACATACAGGATGTTAACCGCATCATACATACAGGATGTTAACCACATCATACATACAGGATGTTAACCGCATCATACATACAGGATGTTAACCACATCATACATACAGGATGTTAACCGCATCATATAAAATGTAAACCACTTTTATCCAAACACCCATTCCAGCAGTATTCACAATTTGGCAAGCTTCATGAACAAGAATACGTACATACATGAGGTATTATATCGACCCTGTGAATCCATGGTATGTAGCGGTGACTGTGTCCTGAGTCACACAGACAGTAGTCAAGTGAAGTGTGTTTATAAAGAGACCCGAGCCAAGCCTTATAAGAGAAAGAATGTCCATCCTGTCCTGTCTTCCTTTTAAGTGTGTGGAATGATAACTACTGCCCTGGAATACACTAAGCATGCACTTATAGTTCTATAAAAAGCAGGTGGAAAATGAAACATTTGTCAACTCTGTTAGTTGTGAGGAGTGCCACAAACTATAACCGCATGTTTACAAACTGTAATGCTCCTCTGGACACAGATAAGCTTTTAATATATATATTTCTTTCTTTGCAGATTATTTTAATTTGTTTTAACATCAAGTCTTGGTTCACCAACTTGCTCAAAAAAAAAAAAACGAAGATGTCCTTTTCCCATTTCTTGTTTATGCCAAATTATTTTTATTAGCTTACATTTTGGCTTTATAGACCTGAACTAATGGGTTAACAGTATGTTCTATACTGGGAGAAAACTTTACTATCGCTCAATATTTGGTTATATAACCTAGTATTTCTCTGTGTCCTCCTCCTTGAACATTGACCATAAGGAATGTGAATGAGTTGCTCTTCGACCAGCAATTATTTTTGGACGAACGGATCTCCTCAAAAAGCCAACAAATCATTGAAAGCAGAGATTTTGGCAACATGAAACATTTGTTCTATTGTCCTTTATCTTATAATTTTCTAAGTAATACTTTGATAAATTCCTTCCCCACAAGACTATAACTCCTGCAATAGGCAAATAGTTTATTATCTACATCACATACACTGAGTGTTCTAAACGTTATGACCACCATGACATAGCCTGACCAGGTAAATCCAGGTGAAAGCTATGAGGCGGCAGGTACCCTAGCGGTTAAGGTAGCTAAGAGGTTGGGTAAGAAAGCTTGCGCTCCTGATAGTGGCTCTGGATAAGAGGGTTTGCTAAATGGAAAAATGTCACTTGTCAAATCCACTTTTAATCAGTGTAGATGAAGGGGAGGAGACAGGTTAAAGAAGGACTTTAAAGCCTTGAGATAATTGAGACACGGATTGTGTATGTGTGCCATTCCGAGGGTGAATGGGTAAAAAAAGTTTGAAGCGCCGGAGGTTGGTGCCACCTCAATTAGGGAGGACGAGCCATGGTAATGACTGGATCGGAATCCGTGGACTGGTATCAAATGCATCAAACACATGGTTTACATGGTTTCCAGGTGTTTGATGCCATTCCATTTGCTCTGTTCCAGCCATTATTATGAGCCGTTATCTCCTCACTAGCCTCCACAGGGGTTTTTCCACGCTCAATCGTTTCCTGTGTGTATCAAGAATGGTCCACCACCCAAAGGAGAAGCATTGGTGTCAACATGAGCCAGCATAAAGAGCTTTTTTTTTGTCAGTGTTGTATTTTGAGGCAGGCTTGAATAAGCTAAGAGGTGTAGCATCATTTGTCTGATTCTATGTAGTAATGGTATGAGAATAATAATGTTTTATTTTGCAAAGTGGTTTCTTGCATCAAACAACCCAACAACATTTTCAGCCACCTCCTTGTCTGAGTGGATAAAAGTTATTGTCAATCCCTGCATGTTTTTTTTCTTCTTCAAAAATCTCATGGAATGTAGCCTACATTGAACACCACACATCGGCTGCTACTGTAGGCTGAACGATAGAACAGCTCTTTCCATGTTAAAATGTTATGGGATGCATTTTCTCTTTTTTTTTAATGGTAGGTCACTCTGGTAGGCCTACATTATGATCAAATAGCCATAGTAGCCTACTTGATCACTGTCAAATCTAACTTAAAGCGGGTACAGCCTCACAGACAGCGGGTACAGTTCACAGTAAACGCGCGCTTGAAGTTGCACAGAATTTTCACAACATTCAAGTTTGCGCTCAGCAGACCTGCAATTTGCTCAGGTTGTTCTGAGGGTTAAAGGGCAGGTGCAACTCAATAATTAGGAAGGTGTCCTTAATGTTCTTTACAATTAGCGTATATAGGGGGAAAACTCATCAAGGGACAAAATAATTACCACAAAGTCGCATTTTCAAGTCTATTTTTAGTTGTGTGCTGAGTGGTGTGTGTTTCTCCTTTACAGAGGAGGGATGGTCAGCGGGGTTCAGACAACATGTCAGCCAAGTCTTCGGACAGTGATGTAAGCGACGTGTCCGCTGTGTCGAGAACCAGTAGTGCCTCTCGGTTCAGCAGCACGAGCTACATGTCTGTCCAGTCAGAACGGCCGCGAGGAAAGCAGAAGATCAGGTAGGAAGCAGCAACACACCAAGGGGAGACAGAAGCCCTTGGTCCAACACCTCTGCCTTGCCAGGGATGGGCAAACCCCAAAGGCCGTGAAGCTTTCTTCCAACTAAAGTTGCCAAGTGCAGACAATTTTCCACAATGAAAAGAGTTTTCACTTGGTTTCTTAACTTTAGGGGAAAATACACAGCTAGCATTGTGCTATTTCCCACTGTCCAGTGAGTTCAGGTTTGGCTCTGCCTAGGTGAAAATAGAGCTAAATGTGAACTCTACTGCTTCAGGTTGGGGTTTGCCCGTAACTGGTAACTCATTACTGGTGTGAAACCATGTAGTATGCTGTATGGGTTGTCTCGTGTTGAAACATAACTGAAACAGATCTGCATGTCTAGGTTTTTTGCTTTTAGTTCATTTAGTTTAGCTGTTTTATGTATGTTCCATTTTGTCTCATTGTTGACCTTATTTCTGCAGTTTGGTTTCACATACCTTTCTTTAATTTCCTTTCTGCTTTGCATGTGCTGCGTTTGCGCTTCTGTCACGTCCTCATCTATTTCGAATCAAGAAACCAATCACGGGAAGGGGATGAACATTTGGGGGAGGTGCTGGAGGAAGAGGAAGCTGGGCGAGAGGTGGGGGGGAGAGAGGGGGGTACACATAGAGGGAAGGGTAAACAGAGGGAAGGGGAGGAGGAGGCTAAAGAGGAAGGAGGTGAGAGGAGGACCACTGTAGTCACACAGAAGTCACAGGAGGAGATGGAGGAAGAGGAAATGCTGCGGAGGAGGTTCTCAGAGACTGACCTCAGGTAACTAGTTAACTAGCTCACCAGTCTGACCTCAATCTAACCTCAATCCAACCTCCGGTCAAACCTAACCTGACCTCAATCTAACCTCAATCCAACCTCAGGTCAAACCTAACCTGACCTCAATCTAACCTCAATCCAACCTCAGGTCAAACCTAACCTGACCTCAATCTAACCTCAATCCCAACCTCAGGTCAAACCTAACCTGACCTCAATCTAACCTCAATCCAACCTCAGGTCAAACCTAACCTGACCTCAATCTAACCTCAGTCCAACCTCAGGTCAAACCTAACCTGACCTCAATCTAACCTCAATCCAACCTCAGTCTGGTCAAACCTTACCAGTCTACCCTCAATCTAACATCAATCTAACATCAATCCATTATTATGTGGAATGGCCGTTATCATGTTCCCATAATGTTTTACATGATACTTTTATATTACAGACATGACAGTTGTTTCGTTTCAACAGGGAGGATAGTCATCATAAGAGGCTGTAAAAGTATGTCAAGATTAAAACAAATTGATTTGGAACCCCGCAAGTTCTTCTCAGCAGCAGGCTAACAGATTAGTTTAGTTGTCTAATAAGATGTAATCAGTGTTACATTGCATTCACAGTGGGAACTAAGAGCTTCTTACAAACAGACTATTTTTAGTCTGGTTTTGAAAATCCACATCACACTAAATGCTCAGATCTTATTCTCTTGGAACCACCCATCCCAGATCCGGGATAATTGTCATCAACTACGCTAAATAGCATAGTGCAACGGTCAAATAATCTTACTAGAAAATATTAATATTCATGAAATCACAAGTGAAATATAGCGAAACACAGTTTAGCCTTTTGTTAATCACCCTGTCGTCTCAGATTTAGAAATTATGCTTTACAGCGAAAACAATACAAACGTGTGTGTAAGTTTATCGATATACCAGAAAAACATTATGTACACCTAGCGGCAGGTAACTTGGTCACGAAAATCAGAAAAGCAATCAAATGAATCGTTTACCTTTGATGAGCTTCGGATGTTTTCACTCACGAGACTCCCAGTTAGACAGCAAATGTTCCTTTTGTTCAATAAAGATATTTTTTATATCCAAATACCTCCGTTAGTTTGATGCGTTATGCCTAGGAATCCACCGGAAATAGCGGTCACGACAACGCAGACAAAAATTCCAAATTATATCCATAATATCGACAGAAACATGATAAACGTTTTTTTTATAATCAATCCTCAAGGTGTTTTTCAAATATCTATTCGATAATATATCAACCGGGACAGTTGGCTTTTCACTAGGACCGGGAGGAAAAATGGATACCTATCTGTTTTGCACAAAAATCACACTGAGAGCCAACAACAGACCACTTACGCAATGTGGACGTTTACGCTCATTCTTCAAAATAAAGGCCTGAAACTACGTCTAAAGGCTGTAGACACCTTATGGAAGCCACAGAAAAAGGAATCTGGTTGATATCCCTTTCAATGGGCAATAGGGATGCATAGAAAGACAGGAGTTTCAAAATAAGAGTCACTTCCTGATTGAATTTTTCTCAGGATGTCGCCTGCAATATCAGTTATACTGTTATACTGTTGTACTCACAGACAATATTTTTTTACAGTTTTGGAAACTTTAGAGTGTTTTCTATCCTAAGCTGTCAATTATATGCATATTCTAGCATCTGGTCCTGAGAAATAGGCAGTTATTTTTCCAAAAATAAAAATAGTGCCCCCTAGCTTCAAGAGGTTATTAAGTAAAGTTTTACCGATGTGGACAGACAAACAGGCCACTCAAAGTTATGGTACACTAGGCTGTAGTCAGTCAGTTGCTAAATCACTTGTTGTCTGTCTGTACCTCTGTGTTGGGTCAGTATGATGTCCTTTTCCTTGCCTGCGCCTGGCTCTATGTGCTTGTAAACTCAGCTGACCCTGACTCTGAACCCCTGACCCCATAACCCAGTCCACAACTACCTCAACTCTCTTCAACCCTGACCCCCTGACCCCAGTCCCAGTCCACAACTACCTCAACTCTCTTCAACCCTGGCTGTTTCAGCTGCTCTCTTTGTAATCACTTTGAATGTCTGTACAGTACATCGTACGATCACTGAAAACCCGTGAGGTTGATGGTAATAGTAATGTTCTGGGTAGAGGTACAGTAAAAGCCTGTGTTGCCCCTTCAAACTAGTACTCCAGTGACACAGCATCAGAGAGCATGGACTGGATAATGAGTCTCTTTGTAAATGAAAAGACAGTCAGCATGGACTGGATAATGAGTCTCCTTGTGAATGAAAAGCAGATGGATGGAGAGCACAGTGTTCTGATGAAGTGTTTTTCCTCATGCTGCTGTGTACCTTTCATTTACTCCGTTATTGTGTGCTCCAAGGTAATGCTTTCAACCAGCCTTATTATGGAGATCTTAACAGGGACGCTGAGGCAGAACAGTTCTGTCACACAATACAGGAGAGGTTCCCAGACAGACAGACAGAGAGACAGAGAGGAGCACAGACAGACCGACAGACAGACAGACAGACAGACAGACCGACAGACAGACAGACAGACAGACAGACAGACAGACAGACAGACAGACAGACAGACAGACAGACAGACAGACAGACAGACAGACAGACAGACAGAGAGGAGCACAGACAGACAGACAGACAGACAGACAGACAGACAGACAGACAGACACAGACACAGACAGACAGACAGACAGACAGACAGACAGACAGACAGACAGACAGACAGACAGACAGACAGACAGACAGACAGACAGACCGGTTCCCAGACAGACAGACAGACAGATAGAGAGACAGAGAGGTTCCCAGACAGACAGATAGACAGACAGACAGACAGCGAGGTTCCCAGACAGACATATAGACAGAGAGACAGAGATGTTCCCAGACAGACAGACAGAGAGACAGACAGAGAGGTTCACTATTTGAGTGGCTTTTCTGCTCGATTGGCTTAACAATTTGACATATAAGAGGTGAGATGAACAAGGCTAACTAGAGAACTACATGGACAGTTTTCTAATAGAACAAATGAACATTTGGCAATACAAGGGCATTGTATAGAAACCCAAACCTCTTCAATAACTCAATAAGCATAGTGAATAGCTACAGTGGCCGTAGATTGCTCAGGGACATACATGACAGACATTATTTTCAGTTTTCCCTTTGAGGGTTTTGTGCTGGGAAACGGTTATTACGTTCATAGTCTTCACAATCCGATCTCAAGATCAGTGTTACACGTCTCCTCTCAGTTCAGTTGATGTGTTGATGATTTACAGCAAGGAGATAAAGATAACCTTTTTACCACACGCATGTAATCACATGACAATAGGGATAAATCAATGGACATGTTTATTTCATTTAAAGTGTATAATACAACACAAGCTCTTTTGTTATGCGCTTTTCACCAATGCGCACACACACACACACACACACACACACACACACACACACACACACACACACACACACACACACACACACACACACACACACCTGAACTAAGCTAAGAGGACTAGATGGTCGCCAGTGGTGTCCAGGAAGTTAGTTTCCATTAGTACATTTAAATACACACACACACACACACACACACACACACACACACACACACACACACACAAACACACACACACATTCATACACTTCCCACGCACACCTCGTTCTTCTCCATTTAATCCATTATTGTTACCTGGGTAACAGCTAATTTTTGTGAGTTTAAGTAAAGACTAATACATTGAAGGACAAATCTGTCTTTAATAATAAGGTAGAGTTGCACCCCCTCAAAGATTAATAAACAACTCTACACTTAAACTCAAGGGAAGCTGTACAGAGAAATGATGAAACAAGGCATATCTCAGTATATCCTGTTCTTATTCCCCAGTCACTCAACGTTGAGACCCAGCCGTCTATCTGTGTGTCTGTGGCTCATGTAGATAGGAGGAGAGGAGGACGCACGCAAACTCTCTGACCAGGAGCACGGTTTCCATAGAAACCAATTATTTCTGCATCACCTCAGTTTTAGCGCCGCTCTTTCTGCAAGATTATCTAGATCCCACAGTAGAGGCTGCTGAGGAGGGGAGAGGGGAGAAAGACAAGGTTGGTCTTTCCTGAGATGACCATATCTGACATCCATCATTCATCAACCGGTTGTCAAGGTGCCTGTCAGTCACTGTCAGTTCAGTGACTGAAGTTATTTACAGTTATCTTGAATTAGTATTAATCATTTGAAAAGCTGTTTTGAGAAAAAAATGATCCTTTCAATCATATTTTTCAACCTCAGTTCAAGCATTTTCATGCTTTTGTTGAAGTATTTTATTCTAAATCAAAAATGTGCAGAGGCTGTGCTATTTTTATCTAAGAACAAACCTACATTGAACATGCATTAAAATGCTACTCAGCGCCTCGGATAGGAGCCAACCAGACTAAATCCTGTTGGCCCGTGAACACACAGAAATACTTGTGCAGCTCTTGTTTTAGCTGAGGGAACATCTTGGCCTAGATGAAAATGAAAGACACAGCAACAATCTGCATGACAAGGAAGGAACACAGTGTTGGTTTGTTCAGTTAGCTGGGGTTGAAACCAGTCCCTCCAGTCTCTGGAGAGGCTCAGTGTTCCAAGCTGCCTAGCACTGTGGACAGGCCCTGACACAAGACTCAGCCATGAGCTAAGGAGGAGGAGGGGGTGGAGGAGGAGGGGGAGGAGGAGTGGTGGAAGGCCATCCGTAACATTAGATGGGAGATTTTGGTATATTCTTGAGGCAAGCTATAGCTCTCATAGACCATCACCTGAACTGAGGACAGATAAACTGCAGCCATGTAAAGCCTTGTTGAAGGTCTGTCTGTCTGGCATGTAGGATGAAGCCAGGCAATAGAAATGCTGCTTACATAATCATATCGATGGGATCAATAAAGAAATCATATTGATCTCAAATTAATATTTGACTATGTATAAGAGCAGCCCACAACTTCACTGTTGTCATTTTGTGTCAGTAGATTAAACAACACCACCACAGTGGAGATAAAAAGCATATATTGAAGTCACTTCTTCATCAAAGGTTGCGATGTGCTTTATTGGAGACTAATACATAACCCTCTATGTAATCCATGACAGAGCAGCTCTCACTGACTCTACTCACTATCATAAACAATGGGCTTTATGAGGTGTGCTTGTAATTTACATCTCTACTGTTTAATAACCCTTACCCTCCTCTAGTGAGACTGTAGGCAGTGCCAACCATGACCATGCAAAACAACACAGGGTGGCAAAGTTCAAGAAGGCTGGATTCCAGTAGAAAATTCCAGATTTTAAATTTGTAGAGAAAATGTTCCTCTGATATAGTTTTAGCTAGTTACAACAAGTCTTCTATTGCATCAGGAAACTCCTAAATTCACCTGATGGTAAACTAATGAATAATACAAATTCAGAGAGGAGCTGACAGCCTAGGAAGCGTGGATAAATGCTCAGTCATCTCTGCTGAGTTCAGGGGAGAAGTAGAGAGAGAATATTGTCGGCTAGATTTCATTCACCTCCATCTCTGCCTGGCGTCTGAGCTCAATAGAAGCGTTTTGCTGGCACCGTACTGCATTCAGACTGAGATGAGCGGGGTTAGGCCAGGGAACTTTCCAGAAGTAGTATCATGGTGTACTTTGTCAGTATCATAACAGCAGTTATATTGCGAAATGCTCTCTCTCCTTACTCTCTCTCTCTCTCTCTCTCTTTCTCCGTTCTCTCTCATTCTCTCTCTCTCTCTCTCTCTGTCTCTCTCTCAATTCAATTTCAATATAAGGGGCTTTATTGGCATGGGAAACACATGCTTACATTGCCAAAGCAAATGAAATAGATAATAAACAAAAGTGAAATAAACAATACAACATTTACAGCAAAGATAACACTTACAAAAGTTCCAAAAGACATTTCAAATGTCTGCGTTATGTCTATATGCAGTGTGGTAATGATGTGCAAATAGTTCAACCCATCTCGCTCTCGCATGTGCAGCGACAGTGATCGCTTACTTCTCACTTGCATACCCCTCTCTCCCTCAGAACACTGAGCTAGTACAGTGAGCTTATGGGCTGATTGATTTCTGAGGAGCGTTACGTCTTACATGTGTAGTGCTGGTTGATAGAAACTCATAGTCAAACAGAGTAATCCATAGTTAGTTAATTGTAGCATGTATTATTGATGATTTTTTAAATAAATAACTAATGTAGGCTAAATGATAAGAGGATAAAATAATCATTTAGATGTACAGTATTCACTGTGCCTCTTTCAGTTCAGTATCTACAGGCGATTAGGACGAACCCAGTGGACGTGTTCAGTTCAGTATCTACAGGCGATTAGGACGAACCCAGTGGACGTGTTCAGTATCTACAGGCGATTAGGACGAACCCTGTGGACGTGTTCAGTTCAGTATCTACAGGCGATTAGGACGAACCCAGTGGACGTGTTCAGTTCAGTATCTACAGGCGATTAGGACGAAACCCAGTGGACGTGTTCAGTATCTACAGGCGATTAGGACGAACCCAGTGGACGTGTTCAGTTCAGTATCTACAGGCGATTAGGACGAACCCAGTGGACGTGTTCAGTATCTACAGGCGATTAGGACAAACCCAGTGGACGTGTTCAGTATCTACAGGCGATTAGGACGAACCCAGTGGACGTGTTCAGTATCTACAGGCGATTAGGACGAACCCAGTGGACGTGTTCAGTATCTACAGACGATTAGGACGAACCCAGTGGATGTGTTCAGTTCAGTATCTACAGGCGATTAGGACGAACCCAGTGGACGTGTTCAGTATCTACAGACGATTAGGACGAACCCAGTGGACGTGTTCAGTTCAGTATCTACAGACGATTAGGACGAACCCAGTGGACGTGTTCAGTTCAGTATCTACAGACGATTAGGACGAACCCAGTGGACGTGTTCAGTTCAGTATCTACAGACGATTAGGACGAACCCAGTGGACGTGTTCAGTTCAGTATCTACAGGCGATTAGGACGAACCCAGTGGACGTGTTCAGTTCAGTATCTACAGCCGATTAGGACGAACCCAGTGGACGTGTTCAGTTCAGTATCTACAGACGATTAGGACGAACCCAGTGGACGTGTTCAGTTCAGTATCTACAGACGATTAGGACGAACCCAGTGGACGTGTTCAGTTCAGTATCTACAGACGATTAGGACGAACCCAGTGGACGTGTTCAGTTCAGTATCTACAGACGATTAGGACGAACCCAGTGGACGTGTTCAGTTCAGTATCTACAGACGATTAGGACGAACCCAGTGGACGTGTTCAGTTCAGTATCTACAGGCGATTAGGACAAACCCAGTGGACGTGTTCAGTATCTACAGGCGATTAGGACGAACCCAGTGGACGTGTTCAGTATCTACAGGCGATTAGGACGAACCCAGTGGACGTGTTCAGTATCTACAGACGATTAGGACGAACCCAGTGGATGTGTTCAGTTCAGTATCTACAGGCGATTAGGACGAACCCAGTGGACGTGTTCAGTATCTACAGACGATTAGGACGAACCCAGTGGACGTGTTCAGTTCAGTATCTACAGACGATTAGGACGAACCCAGTGGACGTGTTCAGTTCAGTATCTACAGGCGATTAGGACGAACCCAGTGGACGTGTTCAGTTCAGTATCTACAGACGATTAGGACGAACCCAGTGGACGTGTTCAGTTCAGTATCTACAGACGATTAGGACGAACCCAGTGGACGTGTTCAGTTCAGTATCTACAGACGATTAGGACGAACCCAGTGGACGTGTTCAGTTCAGTATCTACAGACGATTAGGACGAACCCAGTGGACGTGTTCAGTTCAGTATCTACAGGCGATTAGGACAAACCCAGTGGACGTGTTCAGTTCAGTATCTACAGACGATTAGGACGAACCCAGTGGACGTGTTCAGTTCAGTATCTACAGGCGATTAGGACGAACCCAGTGGACGTGTTCAGTATCTACAGGCGATTAGGACGAACCCAGTGGACGTGTTCAGTATCTACAGACGATTAGGACGAACCCAGTGGATGTGTTCAGTTCAGTATCTACAGGCGATTAGGACGAACCCAGTGGACGTGTTCAGTATCTACAGACGATTAGGACGAACCCAGTGGACGTGTTCAGTTCAGTATCTACAGACGATTAGGACGAACCCAGTGGACGTGTTCAGTTCAGTATCTACAGGCGATTAGGACGAACCCAGTGGACGTGTTCAGTTCAGTATCTACAGACGATTAGGACGAACCCAGTGGACGTGTTCAGTTCAGTATCTACAGACGATTAGGACGAACCCAGTGGACGTGTTCAGTTCAGTATCTACAGACGATTAGGACGAACCCAGTGGACGTGTTCAGTTCAGTATCTACAGACGATTAGGACGAACCCAGTGGACGTGTTCAGTTCAGTATCTACAGACGATTAGGATGAACCCAGTGGACGTGTTCAGTTCAGTATCTACAGACGATTAGGACGAACCCAGTGGACGTGTTCAGTTCAGTATCTACAGGCGATTAGGACGAACCCAGTGGACGTGTTCAGTTCAGTATCTACAGACGATTAGGACGAACCCAGTGGACGTGTTCAGTTCAGTATCTACAGGCGATTAGGACGAACCCAGTGGACGTGTTCAGTATCTACAGACGATTAGGACGAACCCAGTGGACGTGTTCAGTTCAGTATCTACAGGCGATTAGGACGAACCCAGTGGACGTGTTCAGTATCTACAGACGATTAGGACGAACCCAGTGGACGTGTTCAGTTCAGTATCTACAGGCGATTAGGACGAACCCAGTGGACGTGTTCAGTTCAGTATCTACAGACGATTAGGACGAACCCAGTGGACGTGTTCAGTTCAGTATCTACAGGCGATTAGGACGAACCCAGTGGACGTGTT
Organism: Oncorhynchus nerka; assembly: GCF_034236695.1. NCBI lineage: Eukaryota > Metazoa > Chordata > Actinopteri > Salmoniformes > Salmonidae > Oncorhynchus > Oncorhynchus nerka. Next base: position 35,909,266 of record NC_088409.1, on the reverse strand, counting down.
CAGTTCAGTATCTACAGGCGATTAGGACGAACCCAGTGGACGTGTTCAGTTCAGTATCTACAGGCGATTAGGACGAACCCAGTGGACGTGTTCAGTTCAGTATCTACAGGCGATTAGGACGAACCCAGTGGACGTGTTCAGTTCAGTATCTACAGGCGATTAGGACGAACCCAGTGGACGTTTTCAGTTCAGTATCTACAGGCGATTAGGACGAACCCAGTGGACGTGTTCAGTTCATACAGAAGCAGAAACATCCCTTCACTGAGTGAGGATACATGAGCCCTATCTAACCACCTTCAGAGCAAGTACGGGAAGTAGCCTATGGAACAGCTTCCTACTGAATAGAGAACTAAACACCACAGATGTGAATGGTAGAGACGGGAGAGGAGGAGTGGAGGAGAGGAGCCTAATTGAAATAATTGAAGAAGTAATTGTTAAAGGGCATTGATTTTTCTTAAGTTTGACCCTACTGACTCTTCTTATAATCGTCTGGATGAGACAATTGCGTGTAATAGGTCAGCCGCAGTTTTAGACGACTCCTGTCCTCAGGCGGCTCTTTACCACGTCTTTATACTCCTTTATGCTCATTAGGACTTGAATCCCATGGTACAGGATATCATTCGTCTCTCAAACTTGAAATCTAGCACTGTGAGCCAAAATGAAATCTAGCACTGTGAGCCAAAATGAGATCTACCACTGTGAGCCAAAATGAAATCTAGCACTGTGACCCAAAATGAAATCTAGCACTGTGAGCCAAAATGAAATCTAGCACTGTGAGCCAAAATGAAATCCAGCACTGTGAGCCAAAATGAAATCTAGCACTGTGAGCCAAAATGAAATCTAGCACTGTGAGCCAAAATGAAATCTAGCACTGTGAGCCAAAATGAAATCTAGCACTGTGAGCCAAAATGAAATCTAGCACTGTGAGCCAAAATGAAATCTAGCACTGTGAGCCAAAATGAAATCTAGCACTGTGAGCCAAAAATGAAATCTAGCACTGTGAGCCAAAATGAAATCTAGCACTGTGAGCCAAAATGAGACCTTCATTTTGACACCTATTTCCTTTCAAGCAGAATATATATATTTGTTGGGGTGAATAATTTCTCAGCAGCATTGAAATGAAGTCTTCCACGAATTGTAAGCGTGAATCAGGGTCAAACTTCACATCGTCTCCTTGATCACTTGAATCCTGAGGAGAATAAATAAGAACAGATTGCCAGTCAGAATGAATAGCTCATCTGAAGCCGGGGATAAAAAGTAGAAAGACTATAATTTAGAGCTTTAGAATTAAGATGTCTTATTTCTTAAAAAGGTGAAGGATATTTTGTTGTTCAAACAATATGACTGTTTCATTTTAGATGGCTGAAGGAGGAACAAGGTGTCACAGGCTTCTACTGTACCTCTCTGCATGTTAGTTGAATTCACTTTTCATTTTTGACTGTTTTCTATATGTACTCATTTTATAATGATCACAAAAGCAGTAAAACAGCCATATTAATGTATCAATCAACCAGCTTACCATCCAGTGCATGACACATCTGTGGGAAGTTCAGGCCAGAGGACCTTGAGTCCTGTCCCTAAACCTATTCCCTAAGTCCTAGACTACTGTAGCTGAGCCCTGTCCCTAAACCTATTCCCTAAGTCCTAGACTACTGTAGCTGAGCCCTGTCTCTAAACCTATTCCCTAAGTCCTAGACTACTGTAGCTGAGTCCTGTCCCTAAACCTATTCTCTAAGTCCTAGACTACTGTAGCTGAGCCCTGTCCCTAAACCTATTCCCTAAGTCCTAGACTACTGTAGCTGAATCCTGTCCCTAAACCTATTCCCTAAGTCCTAGACTATTGTAGCTGAGCCCTGTCCCTAAACCTATTCCCTAAGTCCTAGACTACTGTAGCTGAGCCCTGTCCCTAAACCTATTCCCTAAGTCCTAGACTACTGTAGCTGAGTCCTGTCCCTAAACCTATTCCCTAAATCCTAGACTACTGTAGCTGAGTCCTGTCCCTAAACCTATTCCCTAAGTCCTAGACTACTGTAGCTGAGCCCTGTCCCTAAACCTATTCCCTAAGTCCTAGACTACTGTAGCTGACTGTCCTTGTCTCCTCCCCGGTCTCATTTTCTCGTCTCCCCTGTCTCCTCTTCTCTCCTCCTCTGTCTCCACCCCTGTCTCCTCTCCCTCTTCTCTTCCTCTCCTACCTCCTGTCCTCTACCTCCTCTTCCTCTCCTCCCCCTCTCCTCTATCCTGTCTGTCCTGGCCTGCCCCTGTAATGGTGGTGTGTGGCTGACAGTGACTTTACGTCCAAAATGAAAAACAGGCAGTTGGGCTCGTCGTCAGGGAGTATGAACATGACCAAGAGCACAAGCATCGGTGGAGACATGTGCAACCTGGAGAAGACGGACGGCAGCCAATCGGACACGGGCGTGGGCATGGTAGGCGGGGACGAGGATAAGAAGAGGCGCTCCAGTATTGGTGCCAAAATGGCGGCAGTGGTTGGCCTCTCGCGGAAAAGCAGGAGTACCTCTCAGCTCAGCCAAACAGGTAGGCGTGCCTGAGTCACTTGGGATATATATGCCTCTGTCCTTCCCTCTGTTCTCTGATGTACTGTACTATGACACTGTCTGTGTATCATGTCTTTCTGCCCCTCTCTCTTTCAATGAATGTCATGTGATACCTCAGTTCTTTCCTTTTCCTCCAGTTTGCATATCTCTCTGTCTGCAGGAGTTCTGGATCCAGAGCTATAAGGCTGTCTAGGATGGCATGAATGTGTTTTATCGTCGTCACTTCTCTCTTTCTCCTAGACAATGACAATCCTACTGTAGAGACATTTTCCTTCCTGTCTTGAAACCCTTTGTTATGATTATTTTTCTTTGCAGGAACAGAATTGTACAAGAAAACAACATGCAGACCATTGCAATGGATTGTTAATGATTGTTAATGATTGTTAATGGATTGTTAATGATGTGTACGTGATGTTCCTCTTGTTCCTCTTCTTGTTTTTCGATACTGTAGTTTTGCAGTTACATTTATGTTTAACATGGCAGAGAGGTGGCTTCAGTTACATATGTTATTTTGCTGTTCTTGGTCATGTTTTCAAGATGCTATACTCTTAAGGGCCTCCGTATCATGTAGCACTCTGGGTCTATTCATAGACTGACTGGTGGAGATGCAGCCGGTGGGAGAGAAACATTTTACAGTTGATTTCATTTGTGTCACAATGTTTGTCATGAATACTCGAAGGAGTGAGTACATCTTCTCATAGGTGTATCAGAACAGTATGAACTGCTTATCATTGGATCGAGAGCGAGCAAGAGAAAAGCAATAGAGAAAACGAGAGCGAGGGAGAGAGCGAGATAATGATGAAAACAGTCAAACCACCAGAGGGTAACACATTGTCGTAGCCTCTCAATTAAAAAACTAATTGGATGTACTCTTTCTGAAGGAAAGGACTGGTAAAGGCCATTATTGCAGTGATTTACACCAATAGATGACCTGAAAATGTCAATCATCATACGTTATTTTCATAACACGTTCCTCAGTTAATATCACACAAAGCAAAGCCCACCAACATAATGTTGGTTATTTTTACATGGACTTCTGTTATTTTGAGAGAGTGGAACTTGAATGCAACAATAAAAAGTGCTGCAGGCAGGTGGCTGGCTGGGTGGGTTGTCTTGGTCACGAGTTGTCCCTGATTGAGGTCTGGTCCATCTGTAGGAAGGTCAGCTTCAATCATACCCAAGGTCCGGAGAGGTGACGCTCTGCTGTCTCAAGGAGTGTTCACACCTTAAATGGTCTTTTTATGTAATCAAAATCTGTCTCTCAAATTGCGCCCTGTTCACTATATGCTGGTCAAAAGTAGTGCACGATGGAGGGAGTAGGGTGCCATTTGGGACGCACCCCATTTTGGGATCACTCTTCCCTTCTTCATCAATCGTGTCCACTGAGGGTTGATCGTAAAGGGAGGTAGGGAATGATGTGTGTATGTGTGCGTTACTCACGTTACTCACGCTGCCTTACCCCTCCAACCCATGATTTGACAGGCACATGACATGACAGTCTTATCTCTTTGTAGTTTTAGTCTTTCCTACTGATTTCACCACAACGCATCATTCTGTCATGGTTGCACCACAGCACATCATTCTGTCATGGTTGCACCACAGCACATCATTCTGTCATGGTTGCACCACAGCACATCATTTTGTCATGGTTGCACCACAGCACATTCTGTCATGGTTGCACCACAGCACATCATTCTGTCATGGTTGCACCACAGCACATCATTCTGTCATGGTTGCACCACAGCGCATCATTCTGTCATGGTTGCACCACAGCACATCATTATGTCATGGTTGCACCACAGTGCATCATTCTGCCATGGTTGCACCACAGCACGTCATTCTGTCGTGGTTGCACCACTTCACATCATTCTGTCGTGGTTGCACCACAGCACATCATTCTGTCATGGTTGCACCACAGCGCATCAAAGCAAAGCTAATTTATTTATATAGCCCTTCGTACATCAGCTGATATCTCAAAGTGCTGTACAGAAACCCAGCCTAAAACCCCAAACAGCAAGCATTTACATACATTTACATTTAAGTCATTTAGCAGACGCTCTTATCCAGAGCGACTTACATATTGGTGCATTCACCTTATGACATCCAGTGGAACAGTGGTGCATCTAAATCTTTTAAGGGGGGTGAGAGGGATTACTTTATCCTATCCTAGGTATTCCTTAAAGAGGTGGGGTTTCAGGTGTCTCCGGAAGGTGGTGATTGACTCCGCTGTCCTGGCGTCGTGAGGGAGTTTGTTCCACCATTGGGGGGCCAGAGCAGCGAACAGTTTTGACTGGGCTGAGCGGGAACTGTACTTCCTCAGTGGTAGGGAGGCGAGCAGGCCAGAGGTGGATGAACGCAGTGCCCTTGTTTGGGTGTAGGGCCTGATCAGAGCCTGGAGGTACTGAGGTGCCGTTCCCCTCACAGCTCCGTAGGCAAGCACCATGGTCTTGTAGCGGATGCGAGCTTCAACTGGAAGCCAGTGGAGAGAGTGGAGGAGCGGGGTGACGTGAGAGAACTTGGGAAGGTTGAACACCAGACGGGCTGCGGCGTTCTGGATGAGTTGTAGGGGTTTAATGGCACAGGCAGGGAGCCCAGCCAACAGCGAGTTGCAGTAATCCAGACGGGAGATGACAAGTGCCTGGATTAGGACCTGCGCCGCTTCCTGTGTGAGGCAGGGTCGTACTCTGCGGATGTTGTAGAGCATGAACCTACAGGAACGGGCCACCGCCTTGATGTTAGTTGAGAACGACAGGGTGTTGTCCAGGATCACGCCAAGGTTCTTAGCGCTCTGGGAGGAGGACACAATGGAGTTGTCAACCGTGATGGCGAGATCATGGAATGGGCAGTCCTTCCCCGGGAGGAAGAGCAGCTCTGTCTTGCCGAGGTTCAGCTTGAGGTGGTGATCCGTCATCCACACTGATATGTCTGCCAGACATGCAGAGATGCAATTCGCCACCTGGTCATCAGAAGGGGGAAAGGAGAAGATTAATTGTGTGTCGTCTGCATAGCAATGATAGGAGAGACCATGTGAGGTTATGACAGAGCCAAGTGACTTGGTGTATAGCGAGAATAGGAGAGGGCCTAGAACAGAGCCCTGGGGGACACCAGTGGTGAGAGCACGTGGTGTGGAGACGGATTCTCGCCACGCCACCTGGTAGGAGCGACCTGTCAGGTAGGACGCAATCCAAGCGTGGGCCGCGCCGGAGATGCCCAACTCGGAGAGGGTGGAGAGGAGGATCTGATGGTTCACAGTATCGAAGGCAGCCGATAGGTCTAGAAGGATGAGAGCAGAGGAGAGAGAGTTAGCTTTAGCAGTGCGGAGCGCCTCCGTGATACAGAGAAGAGCAGTCTCAGTTGAATGACTAGTCTTGAAACCTGACTGATTTGGATCAAGAAGGTCATTCTGAGAGAGATAGCGGGAGAGCTGGCCAAGGACGGCACGTTCAAGAGTTTTGGAGAGAAAAGAAAGAAGGGATACTGGTCTGTAGTTGTTGACATCGGAGGGATCGAGTGTAGGTTTTTTCAGAAGGGGTGCAACTCTCGCTCTCTTGAAGACGGAAGGGACGTAGCCAGCGGTCAGGGATGAGTTGATGAGCGAGGTGAGGTAAGGGAGAAGGTCTCCGGAAATGGTCTGGAGAAGAGAGGAGGGGATAGGGTCAAGCGGGCAGGTTGTTGGGCGGCCGGCCGTCACAAGACGCGAGATTTCATCTGGAGAGAGAGGGGAGAAAGAGGTCAAGCAATGCAGGTGTAGAAGCACGGTGGCTAGGAAAAACTCCCTAGAAAGGCCAAAACCTAGGAAGAAACCTAGAGAGGAACCAGGCTATGTGGGGTGGCCAGTCCTCTTCTGGCTGTGCCGGGTGGAGATTAAAACAGAACATGGCCATGATGTTCAAATGTTCATAAATGAAAGGCATGGTCCAATAATAATAAGGCAGAACAGTTGAAACTGGAGCAGCAGCACAGCCAGGTGGACTGGGGACAGCAAGGAGTCATCATGTCAGGTAGTCCTGAGGCATCATTCTGTCATGGTTGCACCACAGCCCTGTCAGTAAAACCTCTCTCCTCCTTTGCCCCTTTTTGACTCGTGACTGAAGTGAGCTTCTGAAGTTCTTTGAGTGACTGATTTTGTCAAGATATGGACAATATCCCTGATAGGGTCTCTAGATAGCACATCGTCATGTCTTTATCTGTACACTTGTCTCTTCTCATTTCTAACCCCATCCATAATCTATGGATTCCATATGACTGGGCAGGGGCACAGTCATGGGTGGGCCTGGGAGGGCATAGTACCACCCATTTGGGAGCCAGGCCCACCTACTGGGGAGCCAGGCCCAGCTATTCAGAATTAGTTCCATACATAATAACTTTATTACAGTCAGAAATACTCCTCAGTTTCATCAGCTGTCCGGGACGCTGGTCTCAGACAATCCCGTAGGTGAAGAAGCCAGATGTGGAGGTGCTTTGTAGGCGTGGTTACACGTGGTCTACGGTTGTGAGGCCGGGTGGACGTACTGCCAAATTCTCTAAAACAACGTTGGAGGCGGCTTATGGTAGAGAAATTAACATTAAATTCTCTGGCAACAGCTCAGGTGGACATTCCTGCAGTCAGCATTGCCAATTGCACACTCCTGCAAAACTTGAGACATCTGTGGCATTGTGTTGTGTGACAAAACTGTACATTTTAGAGTGCCCAGCAAAAGGTGCACCTGTGTACTGATCATGCTGTTTAATCAGATTCTTGATATGCCACACCTGTCAGGTGGATGGATTATCTTGGCAAAGGAGAATTGCTCACTAACATGGATGTAAACAAATTTGTGCACAAAATTTGAGAGAAATAAGCTTTTACTATTTTTTTTATTTCAGCTCACTTTACATGTTGCATTTATGTTTTTGTTCAGTGTATATATATATGCAGTTGAAGTCGGAAGGTAGGGTTAGGGTTAGTTTTTCACAATCCCTGACATTTAATCCTAGTAAAAATCCCCTGTTTTAGGTCAGGTAGGATCACCATTTTATTTTAAGAATGTGAAATGTCAGAATAATAGTAGAGGGAATGATTTATTTCAGCTTTAATTTCTTTCATCACATTCCCAGTGGGTCAGAAGTTTACATACACTTAATTAGTATTTGGCAGCATTGCCTTTAAATTGTTTAACTTGGGTCAAATGTTTCAGGTAGCCTTCCACAAGCGTCCCACAATAATTTGGTGAATTTTGGCCCATTCCTCCTGACAGAGTTGGTGTAACTGAGTCAGGTTTGTAGGCCTTCTTACTCACACACGCTTTTTCAGTTCTGCCCACAGATTTACCATGGGATTGAGGTCAGGGCTTTGTGATGGCCAATCCAATGCCTTGACTTTGTTGTCCTTAAGTCATTTTCCCACAACTTTGGAAGTATTTTTGGGGTCATTTGTCACGCCCTGACCTTAGAGCTTTTTATGTCTCTATTTTGGTTTGGTCAGGGTGTGATTTGGGTGGGAATTCTATGTTATTTTTTCTATGTTTTTGTATTTCTTTGTTTTGGCCGGGTATGGTTCTGAGTTTGAGTTTATTTTTTTATTTTTACAGGGACAGTGCACATTAATCAACGTTTCAGTAAAAGTGCCGGTTTTAGCCAGCCGGCTAATTTTCAACCGCAGTCCCTGGGCAGGTTATTAAAAACAATTACAATATAGACAATAGCAACATAGAACAAGCAAGACATAGCAACATAGGACAAGCAAGACATAGCATACAGACAGAGCAACATAGGACAAGCAAGACGTAGCATACAGACAGAGCAACATAGAACAAAAATCAGCAAGACAAAATTCATAAAAGCAACAAAGTGTTTCCACACTTCACAAGCCACAGACAACATGGAAAGCGGCAACACACAGCTAGGGACCATGTTCACAAATCTGATTGACCTTTAGCCATGTCTTCAAGCATTTTGTGAAAGTGTGATATGTTGTGCAGTTATGTGTGTCTGATGGCAGTGTATTCCAGACATGGGAAGCTCTCACAGAGAATGCAGATTTACTAAAGGTGCTTTTCCTTAGGGGAACTATACAGTCACCTCTCATGGCAGACCTTGTGGATCTCAATCAGGGACAGCTGTCTATCGTTGTCTCTGATTGGGAACCATACTTAGGTAGCTTTTCCCCACATGGTTTTTGCAGGTAGTGTTTTGCACCTTACAGGACTGTTTCGGTTGTTCGCTTTGTTATTTTTGTTAAAGTGTTCAGTTTCAATAAAAAGCATGAACACTTACCACGCTGCGCTTTGGTCCGATTCCTCTTCCTCAGACGACGTAAACTGTTACATCATTGTCCATTTGGAAGACCCATTTGCGACCAAGCTTTAACTCCCTGACTGATGTCTTGAGATGTTGCTTCAATATATCCACATAATTTTCCTACCTCATGATGCCATCTATTTTGTGAAGTGCACCAGTACCTCCTGCAGCAAAGCACCCCCACAACATGATGCTGCCACTCCCGTGCTTCACAGATGGGATGATGCTCTTTGGCTTGCAAGCTTCCCCCTTTTTCCTCCAAACATAACGATGGTCATTATGGCCAAACAGTTATATTTTTGTTTCATCAGACCAGAGGACATTTCTCCAGAAAGTATGATCTTTGTCCCCATGTGCAGTTGCAAACTGTAGTCTGGCTTTTTTATGGCGGTTTTGGAGCAGTGGCTTCTTCCTTGCTGAGTGGCCTTTCAGGTTATGTCGATACAGGACTCGTTTTACTGTGGATATAGAGACTTTTGTACCTGTTTCCAGCATCTTCACAAGGTCCTTTGCTGTTGTTCTGGGATTGATTTGCACTTTTCGCACCAAAGTACGTAAATCTCGAGGAGACAGAACGCGTCTCCTTCCTGAGTGATATGACGGCTGCATGGTCCCATGGTGTTTATACGTGCATACTATTGTTTGTACAGATGAACGTGGTATGTTTTGGCTTTTGGAAATTGCTCCCAAGGATGAACCAGACCTGTGGAGTCTACAATTCTTCTTCTGAGGTTTTGGCTGATTTCATTTGATTTTCTCATGATGTCAAGCAAAGAGGCACTGGGTTTGTAGGTAGGCCTTGAAATACATCCACAGGTAGACCTCCAATTGACTCAAATGATGTCAATTAGCCTATCAGAAGCTTCTAAAGCCATGACATCTTTTTCTAGAATTGCCCAAGCTGTTTAAAGGCACAGTCAACGTCTTGTATGTAAACTTCTGACCCACTGGAATTGTGTACAGTGAATTATAAGTGAAATAATCTGTCTGTAAACAATTGTTGGAAAAATGACTTGTGTCATGCACAAAGTAGATGTCCTAACCGACTTGCCAAAACTATAGTTTGTTAACAAGAACTTTGTGGAATGGTTTAAAAACAAGTTTTAATGACTAAAAGTTAAGTGTATGTAAACTTCTGACTTCAGCTGTGTGTGTGTATATATATATATATATATATATATATATATATATATATATATATATATATATATTGTCATGTCAGGCAGGCCTGTCCATGTCATGGTTTTCCTGAAAAATACACACACACACACACACACATCCCCTTTCAGCTCGAATCTTAAGAGCATATCAATATTTCACTCAATGCTTTTAGGTGCATCAGCGTGAGTGTGTCCGTCTCTCAAATCTTTGTCTTGGTTCTGAACCAACCAATGGATTGAGATTCTGCCATGTGGTCCCCCTGCGATGCACTCTCTCTCTTTGGCCTACTTTGTTGTTGCTTTACCCAGAGGCACTGGCCACCGACTTGAGGGGCACATTCAAAGGATGGAAGCCATGTGGATGGGACAGGAGCAGTTTGGCCTCACAGAGGTGTGTCTGACTGACTGACAGACGTACAGGGGTTGTTCCCAAGTGGGCATCAAGAGGTCACGTGCAAACAAACACACACACACACACTTAGTTCCTTTCGAACACGATGGTGTTTGTTCTTACTTAAAATAGCTCCGTGTAACAGATATAAAGTTCTCACGTGTTGATCTTTGGATATTTCTGCTGAAGGGAATCTTTTACTGTACCAGGCATGTAATCTATTAACCTTGTTCGCTATGCTGCCGTGTCAATTCAAGGTTACCGTAAGGTTGAGGTATCATAAGGTTGAGGTATCATATCATATGAACATATTGGTGTAATTAATCTTGTTGTGATAGTTGCTTCATAGGGCTGAGGTTTTTCTCTGTGTGTGTGTATGTGCGTGCACTTGTGTGTGTGTGTGTGTGCGTGCGCTTGTGTGTGTGTGTGTACACATGTGAGGATGTGTGCGTGTATGTGTCAGCGTGGCGTTACTCATGACCAAGCTGAAACAGAGTTGATTTATAACGTTTATAACCTCGTTCAGCAGTCTAGTAATTACACTCTAGCCTCGGTAGAGAAGACTCTATATCCCTATACAATCCTCCTCCCCAAATCCGCCTCAGCAGAAAAAAAAACACACTTTAGTGCCTCAAATTCTGCAAGCCATTGGAAAATTGTTGCTGTGTCTATTGCCTTATGCAGTGTTTCAAATGTACTGATATTGTAACTAATAATATGTGATGTGTTCAAATAGGACAGATAGGGTAATAAACATGATGTCCTAAACTTCCCCAATCTGTCATATTTACTATCTCAGCATCTTTCTAGGCAAGTTGTCATAAAACGTGCTGATAAAGATAGTTACAGTTACAGAATTGCATTGCCGTCTTGTGATCTCAACAACACTTGATTAATATGCATTCTGGCCCTATGTTCCTATTGTACTTTCTAAAGGTCATGTGTGAGAGCAAAATTTCAAGACTATGTTATAATGCTGTAATTGCATCAAATAGTTGTTTTATGCAACAGAATATTGTTCTTATAACTCTATTGTGTCTGTGTGAACTGAAAGTGGGCCTCTGGGAGATTTAACACTGACAGGAGATTTACGATGTCTTGGGTGATACCGCATTCCAGAGCATGAGTTAATATTTTTGTACTGGGGTACCAGGGGGAGATGGCTCCAATATAGATTTGATGGGCAAGGCCCTGGTCTCTACACAATGAGGACAGTTGTACAGCAGATGCTGTCAGCTGTGAATTATAAGTATATTTCATACAAATCTTAACCTTGTGACCCATTCCATACATCTGTTGTGTGTCATGTAGGCTGAAGGAGGATGGACTTTGCTATAAAATGGTGCGGCTCAAACCAGCTGGTTGAGTTCTTAGTGATCACTTCCAGAGGTGACTACCGACCAGCTCCATTACTGCACTAATTAAATTATAAAGTTTGATTGTTTTGAAGAAAAGTCTCTCCTTTTGATTTCAATAATTCCACCACACAGGTCAGACTGTAAGACATGTATGATTGACCTAGTCCTTATTGTCTTGTAGCACAAATAGTGAGTATTGTCCCAAGCCCTCCCTGGGTTGTCTCTCTATGCTGTTCTTTTAACACTCTGAGTCCTGATAAAGTCTGTCTGGGAAGTAGCAGAGCCGTTCTCCAGTCTGAACTTACTGATGGCTTACTTGGTGTTCAGGCAGAGCTGCCATGCCGGAGATGTTATATGTCATTCTGTTGGAAAAGCATTAGAGAGAAAGAGACACACAGATGTAGTCCAATATGCATTGTGTACATACCAGCCTCACCACTTATAGATTGGAACGTCGATAATGTCCCTCAACTAAGTGTCTGTTCTAGGCTGTAAAATAGCTGAATTTTGAGCTTCTAGAGTCCAGAGGAGGGTAATTAATCTTCTCCTAATCTGGGCTCCAGTGTCTCACACACATGCACACACGCACGCACGCACGCACGCACGACTGATGCTATAACGACTGCTCTGATAACAACTGCTGCTATAACGACTGCCGCTATAACGACTGCTGATAGCAACTGCTGCTATAATGACTGCTGATAACAACTGCTGCTATAACGACTGCTATAACGCTACCTCATGCTCTCTTTGTCCCCCCTCTCTCCCTTTCTCTCCCTCTCTGTCTCTCTCTCTCATCACAAATGTGGGGCACTGGTTAGTACTGAATTATCTGTAGGACAGTACATCTGTCATGACCAAGCTGGAGTTTATATCCACTCTGAAATTTTTCAATTTTACTAATCACACTTCACAATTTCATTGTGGACTGTTTTCTGATGTAGTTCACAGACACTGACTGGAGAATGCATTTTCTTCCACTTAGAGAGGGGCTTGTCAAGCAATGAGGAAAGAACCACAGTGACAACTGTTACTAACCCAAGGACAGACACTGACTGGAGAATGCATTTTCTTCCACTTAGAGAGGGGCTTGTCAAGCAATGAGGAAAGAACCACAGTGACAACTGTTACTAACCCAAGGACAGACACTGACTGGAGAATGCATTTTCTTCCACTTAGAGAGGGGCTCGTCAAGCAATGAGGAAAGAACCACAGTGACAACTGTTACTAACCCAAGGACAGACACTGACTGGAGAATGCATTTTCTTCCACTTAGAGAGGGGCTTGTCAAGCAATGAGGAAAGAACCACAGTGACAACTGTTACTAACCCAAGGACAGACACTGACTGGAGAATGCATTTTCTTCCACTTAGAGAGGGGCTCGACAAGCAATGAGGAAAGAACCACAGTGACAACTGTTACTAACCCAAGGACAGACACTGACTGGAGAATGCATTTTCTTCCACTTAGAGAGGGGCTTGTCAAGCAATGAGGAAAGAACCACAGTGACAACTGTTACTAACCCAAGGACAGACACTGACTGGAGAATGCATTTTCTTCCACTTAGAGAGGGGCTTGTCAAGCAATGAGGAAAGAACCACAGTGACAACTGTTACTAACCCAAGGACAGACACTGACTGGAGAATGCATTTTCTTCCACTTAGAGAGGGGCTCGTCAAGCAATGAGGAAAGAACCACAGTGACAACTGTTACTAACCCAAGGACAGACACTGACTGGAGAATGCATTTTCTTCCACTTAGAGAGGGGCTTGTCAAGCAATGAGGAAAGAACCACAGTGACAACTGTTACTAACCCAAGGACAGACACTGACTGGAGAATGCATTTTCTTCCACTTAGAGAGGGGCTCGACAAGCAATGAGGAAAGAACCACAGTGACAACTGTTACTAACCCAAGGACAGACACTGACTGGAGAATGCATTTTCTTCCACTTAGAGAGGGGCTTGTCAAGCAATGAGGAAAGAACCACAGTGACAACTGTTACTAACCCAAGGACAGACACTGACTGGAGAATGCATTTTCTTCCACTTAGAGAGGGGCTCGACAAGCAATGAGTAAAGAACCACAGTGACAACTGTTACTAACCCAAGGACAGACACTGACTGGAGAATGCATTTTCTTCCACTTAGAGAGGGGCTCGACAAGCAATGAGGAAAGAACCACAGTGACAACTGTTACTAACCCAAGGACAGACACTGACTGGAGAATGCATTTTCTTCCACTTAGAGAGGGGCTCGACAAGCAATGAGGAAAGAACCACAGTGACAACTGTTACTAACCCAAGGACAGACACTGACTGGAGAATGCATTTTCTTCCACTTAGAGAGGGGCTCGACAAGCAATGAGGAAAGAACCACAGTGACAACTGTTACTAACCCAAGGACAGACACTGACTGGAGAATGCATTTTCTTCCACTTAGAGAGGGGCTCGACAAGCAATGAGGAAAGAACCACAGTGACAACTGTTACTAACCCAAGGACAGACACTGACTGGAGAATGCATTTTCTTCCACTTAGAGAGGGGCTTGTCAAGCAATGAGGAAAGAACCACAGTGACAACTGTTACTAACCCAAGGACAGACACTGACTGGAGAATGCATTTTCTTCCACTTAGAGAGGGGCTCGTCAAGCAATGAGGAAAGGACCACAGTGACAACTGTTACTAACCCAAGGACAGACACTGACTGGAGAATGCATTTTCTTCCACTTAGAGAGGGGCTTGTCAAGCAATGAGGAAAGAATCACAGTGACAACTGTTACTAACCCAAGGACAGACACTGACTGGAGAATGCATTTTCTTCCACTTAGAGAGGGGCTTGTCAAGCAATGAGGAAAGAACCACAGTGACAACTGTTACTAACCCAAGGACAGACACTGACTGGAGAATGCATTTTCTTCCACTTAGAGAGGGGCTCGACAAGCAATGAGGAAAGAACCACAGTGACAACTGTTACTAACCCAAGGACAGACACTGACTGGAGAATGCATTTTCTTCCACTTAGAGAGGGGCTTGTCAAGCAATGAGGAAAGAACCACAGTGACAACTGTTACTAACCCAAGGACAGACACTGACTGGAGAATGCATTTTCTTCCACTTAGAGAGGGGCTTGTCAAGCAATGAGGAAAGAACCACAGTGACAACTGTTACTAACCCAAGGACAGACACTGACTGGAGAATGCATTTTCTTCCACTTAGAGAGGGGCTTGTCAAGCAATGAGGAAAGAATCACAGTGACAACTGTTACTAACCCAAGGACAGACACTGACTGGAGAATGCATTTTCTTCCACTTAGAGAGGGGCTTGTCAAGCAATGAGGAAAGAACCACAGTGACAACTGTTACTAACCCAAGGACAGACACTGACTGGAGAATGCATTTTCTTCCACTTAGAGAGTTGCTCGACAAGCAATGAGGAAAGAACCACAGTGACAACTGTTACTAACCCAAGGACAGACACTGACTGGAGAATGCATTTTCTTCCACTTAGAGAGGGGCTCGACAAGCAATGAGGAAAGAACCACAGTGACAACTGTTACTAACCCAAGGACAGACACTGACTGGAGAATGCATTTTCTTCCACTTAGAGAGGGGCTCGACAAGCAATGAGGAAAGAACCACAGTGACAACTGTTACTAACCCAAGGACAGACACTGACTGGAGAATGCATTTTCTTCCACTTAGAGAGGGGCTTGTCAAGCAATGAGGAAAGAACCACAGTGACAACTGTTACTAACCCAAGGACAGACACTGACTGGAGAATGCATTTTCTTCCACTTAGAGAGGGGCTCGTCAAGCAATGAGGAAAGGACCACAGTGACAACTGTTACTAACCCAAGGACAGACACTGACTGGAGAATGCATTTTCTTCCACTTAGAGAGGGGCTTGTCAAGCAATGAGGAAAGAACCACAGTGACAACTGTTACTAACCCAAGGACAGACACTGACTGGAGAATGCATTTTCTTCCACTTAGAGAGGGGCTTGTCAAGCAATGAGGAAAGAACCACAGTGACAACTGTTACTAACCCAAGGACAGACACTGACTGGAGAATGCATTTTCTTCCACTTAGAGAGGGGCTTGTCAAGCAATGAGGAAAGAATCACAGTGACAACTGTTACTAACCCAAGGACAGACACTGACTGGAGAATGCATTTTCTTCCACTTAGAGAGGGGCTTGTCAAGCAATGAGGAAAGAACCACAGTGACAACTGTTACTAACCCAAGGACAGACACTGACTGGAGAATGCATTTTCTTCCACTTAGAGAGTTGCTCGACAAGCAATGAGGAAAGAACCACAGTGACAACTGTTACTAACCCAAGGACAGACACTGACTGGAGAATGCATTTTCTTCCACTTAGAGAGGGGCTTGTCAAGCAATGAGGAAAGAACCACAGTGACAACTGTTACTAACCCAAGGACAGACACTGACTGGAGAATGCATTTTCTTCCACTTAGAGAGGGGCTTGTCAAGCAATGAGGAAAGAACCACAGTGACAACTGTTACTAACCCAAGGACAGACACTGACTGGAGAATGCATTTTCTTCCACTTAGAGAGGGGCTTGTCAAGCAATGAGGAAAGAACCACAGTGACAACTGTTACTAACCCAAGGACAGACACTGACTGGAGAATGCATTTTCTTCCACTTAGAGAGGGGCTTGTCAAGCAATGAGGAAAGAACCACAGTGACAACTGTTACTAACCCAAGGACAGACACTGACTGGAGAATGCATTTTCTTCCACTTAGAGAGGGGCTTGTCAAGCAATGAGGAAAGAACCACAGTGACAACTGTTACTAACCCAAGGACAGACACTGACTGGAGAATGCATTTTCTTCCACTTAGAGAGGGGCTTGTCAAGCAATGAGGAAAGAACCACAGTGACAACTGTTACTAACCCAAGGACAGACACTGACTGGAGAATGCATTTTCTTCCACTTAGAGAGGGGCTTGTCAAGCAATGAGGAAAGAACCACAGTGACAACTGTTACTAACCCAAGGACAGACACTGACTGGAGAATGCATTTTCTTCCACTTAGAGAGGGGCTCGACAAGCAATGAGGAAAGAACCACAGTGACAACTGTTACTAACCCAAGGACAGACACTGACTGGAGAATGCATTTTCTTCCACTTAGAGAGGGGCTCGACAAGCAATGAGTAAAGAACCACAGTGACAACTGTTACTAACCCAAGGACAGACACTGACTGGAGAATGCATTTTCTTCCACTTAGAGAGGGGCTCGACAAGCAATGAGGAAAGAACCACAGTGACAACTGTTACTAACCCAAGGACAGACACTGACTGGAGAATGCATTTTCTTCCACTTAGAGAGGGGCTCGACAAGCAATGAGGAAAGAACCACAGTGACAACTGTTACTAACCCAAGGACAGACACTGACTGGAGAATGCATTTTCTTCCACTTAGAGAGGGGCTTGTCAAGCAATGAGGAAAGAATCACAGTGACAACTGTTACTAACCCAAGGACAGACACTGACTGGAGAATGCATTTTCTTCCACTTAGAGAGGGGCTTGTCAAGCAATGAGGAAAGAACCACAGTGACAACTGTTACTAACCCAAGGACAGACACTGACTGGAGAATGCATTTTCTTCCACTTAGAGAGGGGCTCGACAAGCAATGAGGAAAGAACCACAGTGACAACTGTTACTAACCCAAGGACAGACACTGACTGGAGAATGCATTTTCTTCCACTTAGAGAGGGGCTTGTCAAGCAATGAGGAAAGAACCACAGTGACAACTGTTACTAACCCAAGGACAGACACTGACTGGAGAATGCATTTTCTTCCACTTAGAGAGGGGCTTGTCAAGCAATGAGGAAAGAACCACAGTGACAACTGTTACTAACCCAAGGACAGACACTGACTGGAGAATGCATTTTCTTCCACTTAGAGAGGGGCTTGTCAAGCAATGAGGAAAGAATCACAGTGACAACTGTTACTAACCCAAGGACAGACACTGACTGGAGAATGCATTTTCTTCCACTTAGAGAGGGGCTTGTCAAGCAATGAGGAAAGAACCACAGTGACAACTGTTACTAACCCAAGGACAGACACTGACTGGAGAATGCATTTTCTTCCACTTAGAGAGGGGCTCGACAAGCAATGAGGAAAGAACCACAGTGACAACTGTTACTAACCCAAGGACAGACACTGACTGGAGAATGCATTTTCTTCCACTTAGAGAGGGGCTCGTCAAGCAATGAGGAAAGGACCACAGTGACAACTGTTACTAACCCAAGGACAGACACTGACTGGAGAATGCATTTTCTTCCACTTAGAGAGGGGCTTGTCAAGCAATGAGGAAAGAACCACAGTGACAACTGTTACTAACCCAAGGACAGACACTGACTGGAGAATGCATTTTCTTCCACTTAGAGAGGGGCTTGTCAAGCAATGAGGAAAGAACCACAGTGACAACTGTTACTAACCCAAGGACAGACACTGACTGGAGAATGCATTTTCTTCCACTTAGAGAGGGGCTTGTCAAGCAATGAGGAAAGAATCACAGTGACAACTGTTACTAACCCAAGGACAGACACTGACTGGAGAATGCATTTTCTTCCACTTAGAGAGGGGCTTGTCAAGCAATGAGGAAAGAACCACAGTGACAACTGTTACTAACCCAAGGACAGACACTGACTGGAGAATGCATTTTCTTCCACTTAGAGAGGGGCTTGTCAAGCAATGAGGAAAGAACCACAGTGACAACTGTTACTAACCCAAGGACAGACACTGACTGGAGAATGCATTTTCTTCCACTTAGAGAGGGGCTCGACAAGCAATGAGGAAAGAACCACAGTGACAACTGTTACTAACCCAAGGACAGACACTGACTGGAGAATGCATTTTCTTCCACTTAGAGAGGGGCTTGTCAAGCAATGAGGAAAGAACCACAGTGACAACTGTTACTAACCCAAGGACAGACACTGACTGGAGAATGCATTTTCTTCCACTTAGAGAGGGGCTTGTCAAGCAATGAGGAAAGAACCACAGTGACAACTGTTACTAACCCAAGGACAGACACTGACTGGAGAATGCATTTTCTTCCACTTAGAGAGGGGCTTGTCAAGCAATGAGGAAAGAACCACAGTGACAACTGTTACTAACCCAAGGACAGACACTGACTGGAGAATGCATTTTCTTCCACTTAGAGAGGGGCTTGTCAAGCAATGAGGAAAGAACCACAGTGACAACTGTTACTAACCCAAGGACAGACACTGACTGGAGAATGCATTTTCTTCCACTTAGAGAGGGGCTCGTCAAGCAATGAGGAAAGAACCACAGTGACAACTGTTACTAACCCAAGGACAGACACTGACTGGAGAATGCATTTTCTTCCACTTAGAGAGGGGCTTGTCAAGCAATGAGGAAAGAACCACAGTGACAACTGTTACTAACCCAAGGACAGACACTCACTGGAGAATGCATTTTCTTCCACTTAGAGAGGGGCTCGACAAGCAATGAGTAAAGAACCACAGTGACAACTGTTACTAACCCAAGGACAGACACTGACTGGAGAATGCATTTTCTTCCACTTAGAGAGGGGCTCGACAAGCAATGAGGAAAGAACCACAGTGACAACTGTTACTAACCCAAGGACAGACACTGACTGGAGAATGCATTTTCTTCCACTTAGAGAGGGGCTCGACAAGCAATGAGGAAAGAACCACAGTGACAACTGTTACTAACCCAAGGACAGACACTGACTGGAGAATGCATTTTCTTCCACTTAGAGAGGGGCTCGACAAGCAATGAGGAAAGAACCACAGTGACAACTGTTACTAACCCAAGGACAGACACTGACTGGAGAATGCATTTTCTTCCACTTAGAGAGGGGCTCGACAAGCAATGAGGAAAGAACCACAGTGACAACTGTTACTAACCCAAGGACAGACACTGACTGGAGAATGCATTTTCTTCCACTTAGAGAGGGGCTTGTCAAGCAATGAGGAAAGAACCACAGTGACAACTGTTACTAACCCAAGGACAGACACTGACTGGAGAATGCATTTTCTTCCACTTAGAGAGGGGCTCGTCAAGCAATGAGGAAAGGACCACAGTGACAACTGTTACTAACCCAAGGACAGACACTGACTGGAGAATGCATTTTCTTCCACTTAGAGAGGGGCTTGTCAAGCAATGAGGAAAGAATCACAGTGACAACTGTTACTAACCCAAGGACAGACACTGACTGGAGAATGCATTTTCTTCCACTTAGAGAGGGGCTTGTCAAGCAATGAGGAAAGAACCACAGTGACAACTGTTACTAACCCAAGGACAGACACTGACTGGAGAATGCATTTTCTTCCACTTAGAGAGGGGCTCGACAAGCAATGAGGAAAGAACCACAGTGACAACTGTTACTAACCCAAGGACAGACACTGACTGGAGAATGCATTTTCTTCCACTTAGAGAGGGGCTTGTCAAGCAATGAGGAAAGAACCACAGTGACAACTGTTACTAACCCAAGGACAGACACTGACTGGAGAATGCATTTTCTTCCACTTAGAGAGGGGCTTGTCAAGCAATGAGGAAAGAACCACAGTGACAACTGTTACTAACCCAAGGACAGACACTGACTGGAGAATGCATTTTCTTCCACTTAGAGAGGGGCTTGTCAAGCAATGAGGAAAGAATCACAGTGACAACTGTTACTAACCCAAGGACAGACACTGACTGGAGAATGCATTTTCTTCCACTTAGAGAGGGGCTTGTCAAGCAATGAGGAAAGAACCACAGTGACAACTGTTACTAACCCAAGGACAGACACTGACTGGAGAATGCATTTTCTTCCACTTAGAGAGTTGCTCGACAAGCAATGAGGAAAGAACCACAGTGACAACTGTTACTAACCCAAGGACAGACACTGACTGGAGAATGCATTTTCTTCCACTTAGAGAGGGGCTCGACAAGCAATGAGGAAAGAACCACAGTGACAACTGTTACTAACCCAAGGACAGACACTGACTGGAGAATGCATTTTCTTCCACTTAGAGAGGGGCTCGACAAGCAATGAGGAAAGAACCACAGTGACAACTGTTACTAACCCAAGGACAGACACTGACTGGAGAATGCATTTTCTTCCACTTAGAGAGGGGCTTGTCAAGCAATGAGGAAAGAACCACAGTGACAACTGTTACTAACCCAAGGACAGACACTGACTGGAGAATGCATTTTCTTCCACTTAGAGAGGGGCTCGTCAAGCAATGAGGAAAGGACCACAGTGACAACTGTTACTAACCCAAGGACAGACACTGACTGGAGAATGCATTTTCTTCCACTTAGAGAGGGGCTTGTCAAGCAATGAGGAAAGAATCACAGTGACAACTGTTACTAACCCAAGGACAGACACTGACTGGAGAATGCATTTTCTTCCACTTAGAGAGGGGCTTGTCAAGCAATGAGGAAAGAACCACAGTGACAACTGTTACTAACCCAAGGACAGACACTGACTGGAGAATGCATTTTCTTCCACTTAGAGAGGGGCTTGTCAAGCAATGAGGAAAGAACCACAGTGACAACTGTTACTAACCCAAGGACAGACACTGACTGGAGAATGCATTTTCTTCCACTTAGAGAGGGGCTCGACAAGCAATGAGGAAAGAACCACAGTGACAACTGTTACTAACCCAAGGACAGACACTGACTGGAGAATGCATTTTCTTCCACTTAGAGAGGGGCTTGTCAAGCAATGAGGAAAGAACCACAGTGACAACTGTTACTAACCCAAGGACAGACACTGACTGGAGAATGCATTTTCTTCCACTTAGAGAGGGGCTCGACAAGCAATGAGTAAAGAACCACAGTGACAACTGTTACTAACCCAAGGACAGACACTGACTGGAGAATGCATTTTCTTCCACTTAGAGAGGGGCTCGACAAGCAATGAGGAAAGAACCACAGTGACAACTGTTACTAACCCAAGGACAGACACTGACTGGAGAATGCATTTTCTTCCACTTAGAGAGGGGCTCGACAAGCAATGAGGAAAGAACCACAGTGACAACTGTTACTAACCCAAGGACAGACACTGACTGGAGAATGCATTTTCTTCCACTTAGAGAGGGGCTCGACAAGCAATGAGGAAAGAACCACAGTGACAACTGTTACTAACCCAAGGACAGACACTGACTGGAGAATGCATTTTCTTCCACTTAGAGAGGGGCTTGTCAAGCAATGAGGAAAGAACCACAGTGACAACTGTTACTAACCCAAGGACAGACACTGACTGGAGAATGCATTTTCTTCCACTTAGAGAGGGGCTCGACAAGCAATGAGGAAAGAACCACAGTGACAACTGTTACTAACCCAAGGACAGACACTGACTGGAGAATGCATTTTCTTCCACTTAGAGAGGGGCTTGACAAGCAATGAGGAAAGAACCACAGTGACAACTGTTACTAACCCAAGGACAGACACTGACTGGAGAATGCATTTTCTTCCACTTAGAGAGGGGCTTGTCAAGCAATGAGGAAAGAACCACAGTGACAACTGTTACTAACCCAAGGACAGACACTGACTGGAGAATGCATTTTCTTCCACTTAGAGAGGGGCTCGACAAGCAATGAGGAAAGAACCACAGTGACAACTGTTACTAACCCAAGGACAGACACTGACTGGAGAATGCATTTTCTTCCACTTAGAGAGGGGCTCGACAAGCAATGAGGAAAGAACCACAGTGACAACTGTTACTAACCCAAGGACAGACACTGACTGGAGAATGCATTTTCTTCCACTTAGAGAGGGGCTTGTCAAGCAATGAGGAAAGAACCACAGTGACAACTGTT